>NC_137026.1:36733948-36826448 GCF_032717465.1 Coenobita brevimanus | reverse complement strand
TGATGACATTAAATAAAATGTACCGTACTTTTGGGCATACTCTCTCTCTCTCTCTCTCTCTCTCTCTCTCTCTCTCTCTCTCTCTCTCTCTCTCTCTCTCTCTCTCTCTCTCTCTCTCTCTCAGTGTACTGATAGAATAATAATAATAACGAAGATGGTGATGATGATAATAATAATAATAATAATGGTGATGATGATGATGATAATGGTGATGATGATGATGATAATAATGATGGTGATAATAATGGTGATGGTGATGATAATGATGATGATGATGCAGTAGAGTACAAAAGCATGCTGTATATAAGGACTCTCATTTGCATACACCCTCACTAGTCTTCCTGTTCGTCAAGGTGGAGAGAGAGAGAGAGAGAGAGAGAGAGGGGGGGGGGCGTCGTGCATAGTAATATCTGTGTAATGTGTGTCAGGCAACTTCAGAGAGAGAGAGAGAGCGCAGGAGGCATTTACGAGTATAAGCGAACTCATTTGTATTCTCTCACAATACCCTTACTGTTGTTCAAGGTTCTCTCTCACAGAACGTAGAGAGAGAGAGAGAGAGAGAGAGAGAGGTGGTAGCCGAGTGGTAATAATTGTGAAGCCCCGAACCTTTAGACCTCCAGAGGGTTAAGACTGCTGTGTGTACCGTTTTTTTTTTTACCGCCATCCCATTATGACTTACACACGTACACACGCTTACATAAGCCATATATATACATACACACGCAGCCTACATATATACATACCAACATACATACACATACATACATACATAGACATTCGGTTGGCTACATGCATGTATACACAGTTATGCCACAAGGAAAAGGGAACACAATATATCTCAAGCGCCTTCGTGATGTGAATACGCGAAGACGCTTGGGATATGTCGTGTTTCCTCTTCCTTGGGGGTATCAGCATATATATAAATCACGTGTTATTAAGTGATTTTGATTGCATATACCTACATACATACCCTGACATACGGTAGCCTACAAACATACTTGCATACACACATACAAAGCCTAATTAGTTACCGTACAAACATCCACACATTAGGTTACCTGTACATACATACATACACCTTTAGATTATACACAATGAACACCTGATCGCTTCCTTGCGTCAGAGAGAGAGAGAGAGAGAGAGAACATTTTCGTGCCGCTAATTATACTATAATAACTTCATATCCATAGTTTACATAATTTCCCTGCAACACCTGTGATGTAGAACACGTGCACATACATCTGTCTGTCTGTTTATCTGTGGATTCAGATTGTGTGTGTGTGTGTGTGTGTGTGTGTGTGTGTGTGTGTGTGTGTGTGTGTGTGTGTGTATGCATGTATGTGTTTGTAACATGTATGCAACTTGCATGTAACATGTATGCGTATATAAAATGAGTACGTGGCCTGTATGCATGTCTGTCCGTGGGTTCAGGCGTGTGTATGTGTGTGTATGTGTGTGTGTGTGTGTGTGTGTGTGTGTGTGTGTGTGTGTACGTACGTACGTACGTAACATGTATGCATGTATGCGTATGTACGTGTGTGTACGTGTATGCATGTGTACATGTGTGTGTGACCTAGTAGACCTCCACTTTACGCCACCAATCAATACACAGACCCCCTCCTCTCTCTCTCTCTCTCTCTCTCTCTCTCTCTCTCTCTCTCTCTCTCTCTCTCTCTCTCTCTCTCTCTCTCAGTTTTAGTGTTGCTATTATGTTGAAGATTATTATTATTATTGTTATTTTTGTTATTATTTATTATTGCATATTATTATTGTTGTTGTTCAGCATCCAAACGTTTCACATGTCTTGCATAATTGATAAGAATAAAATAATTATCTCGACAGGATGCCGGGTCCTTTGTATAGCTCTCTCTCTCTCTCTCTCTCTCTCCCTTTCTCTCATACCCCCAAACTGACGAGAGAGAGAGAGAGAGAGAGAGAGAGAGAGAGAGAGCAGTTTTATCACAAAGCTCAGTTGCAGAAGAAAAGATAAAATGCCGTTCTACCACCTTACCATAGCACTTCTTTGTGACTAGCATTTTCTAGTGCTAATCAGTTGCTACAACCCAGCATTCAGGGTGACGACGTAACCTATAACTGCCGTCTCTCCTAGATTAGCACTCGAATATTTTGCTAGTCACGAAGAAGTGCCCTGAAAAGGGTACAGTCGTTGTATTGTCCGTTTCTGTCACCAAGATACGTGAAGTCAGCTGCAAAAGGACGAAAATGTGGGCCATGTTATGGTGAAAGAACTCTAGAATATGATGCTAGTCGCGAAGAAGTGGTAAGGTGAACAGTATTGTGTCATTCTCTTCCCGTCTTATGTAACACTATTGATTGGGAAGTTTGGCAACACTGGTATTGCATGCTCTCTCTCTCTCTCTCTCTCTCTCTCTCTCTCTCTCTCTCTCTCTCTCTCTCTCTCTGTCACACACACACACACACACACACACACACACATTTTCTTACCCATGATCAGTTCAGCCCAGTGACTTTATATTGTTTTGTGGACGTGGTACAGAGGGATACCTTTAGTTGGTGTCGCTCTTTTAGCCAAGGCCGTGAGATCCGGCCATGAGATTAGTTCCGGCCGTGAAAGTCAAAGCCCTTGAGATGCTGGTGTATTAAATGTACATAAGATAGGACAGTGCTGACCCTGGTACGGTAGGAACACGCAGTGCTATTGTATTCCAGCTAACACCGGTATTAATCAGCCGTGAGTGAGTCATAGGAGCCTGACTGTGAGGCATAGGATCCTGACAGTGAGTCATAGGAGCCTCATTGTCAATATTGTCACCATGAACCCCCTGATGGCCGGGACAAGTCTCATATTCCAGTAGCACCAGAAGGTTTTGTTAATTTCAGTGAGTTATTGGAGCCCCTGTTATGTCTTGAGCCATGATACCAGGGGCTTAAATGTTGAGTGAATGAGTGTGTGACACATTTTCTTTGGCATGCTGTTAATTAGTTTTTCCATTACCGTATTTTTCTTTGCTTTCTGGACCCCACCTCAGCCCACCTGTGGATGGGTAATGAGGTGCAGGATGTTGATGAATGTGTCTGCATTTTATTCAGTTAGTTTCTGCTTGCCATGGGAATCTGTTCATATGTCAGGTTTTTCCTTTCTTCATGTGACGTGTTTTTATGTATTCATTCGGTGTATTTCTATTCCAGGGCGGATTGTGATGGCCGGCACAGTACTATATAGTGAGAGAGACAAGCTGGCCGCACCAGTTTTGGGTCGGCTCAGCACCCACAGCCACCATAACCACTACAACTACCACAACCACCACCACACCTACCACCACTACTACCTCACCATACCAAGCGGCGAAACGACCGGGGGTGACAATCACAAAACGTGGTTAGATTTGAATAGAGACTCGTGTTATATGAGGACTTCAAGTGTTTATTATGCCAATATGTTGGATCCACTATTAACACTGAGAGGTTGTATAGAAAAGTTGCTAGTGTTAGCAAATTAAGTGTTAAAGCTGGCTTATAAGTGCTCAGTTGTAGGCATTATGCTGGAACCCCTGTTGAAAGTGTTCAGGTTGGTTTGTGTAAATGCTCAACAGTAGGCATAATGCTGGAACATCTGATAACACTGAATCTTATTTTAAAATGTGTTAAAAAGGTTGAAAGTGCTCAACAACAGGCATAATGCTGGTACCTCTGTTAAAACTGGATTTAATTTGAAAGTGTTTGGAAGAGTGTTCAGAATTGGTTTGTATGAATGCTCAGCCACAAGGTGTTAAAACTGGTCGTGTATTGCAGCGTTCAAAAAAGTTTCCAAGTGTTCAAAAGTGGTTCGTGTAAGTGCCCAACCATTGGCATCATGCAAGAACCTGTACTAACACTGATACCGATAATCACCATAAAATGTTAAAATTGGTTTGTGATAAGTTCTGTTAAAACTGTTCATGTATCAAAGTGTTCAAAAAGTATCAAGTGTTCAAAAGTGGCTCCTGTAAGTGCTCAAGCCCGGGTATCATGCTGGAACCACTGTTAAAACTGGTCGAATATCAAAGCTGGTAGTGTTTGAAAAGTGCTCAATCACAAGAAAGTTTTGTAACCGAATAAGTGTTGGAGACTGATTTGCGACGCAGCCGAGATGTGGTCAGGAGAAGTTAGTAGGCTGGAAGGATCGGTAGGGCAGGGTGCAGGTGCTGGTGTGGGTGTGGGCGTGGAGGGCCAGGATGGTGAGACAGGTGTATCTGAGCAAGATGGAAAACCTCCCTATCATAACACCCACACCTACACCCATAACCACACCCACATTTGTGCTTCTCCTGTCCCTGCCCACACCCACACGTGCGCTTCTCCTGTTCCTGCCCCTACCCACATACGTGCTTCCCCCATCCACACTCACGCCTGTGCCTCCCCTGCCCACACCCACACATGTGCATCCCCTTCCCACACCCACACATGTGCATCCCCTGCCCACACCCACACGTGTGCATCCCCTTCCCACAACCACACGTGCGCATCCCCTGCCCACACCCATACATGTGCATCCCCTGCCCACACCCACACCCACACTTGTGATTCCCCCACTCACATTTGCTCCTCCCCCACCTCCACCCCTACTCACACTCACATCTGTGCATCCCCCACCCACACGTGCACCTCTCCCACTCACACTTGCTCCTCCCCCACCCATACATGCAGCTCCCCCACCCACGTATACTCCTCCCCCACGCACACATGCTCCTCCCCCACCCAAGTCCCTGACCACATAGCCACCTGTACTGCCCACTCTTCTCCACCTGCACTTTCCTCAGCCACCACGCCAACCTCAGCTGTTGCCCCTGCCCAAGCCGACACAAGCGGGTATCGAAGTTCCTCCTCCAGTGATGCTCTGAGCTGCCAAGGATGCATGGTGAGTCCCCCTGAGGCAGTAGATGAAGAAGGGGACGAGGAAGGGGAAGAGAGTGGCACAGATGAGGTTCACAATCTTGTTGACTCCAGCACACAGACTGATAATATTTTGGCCGATGTCTCAGGGGAAGGAGAAATAAATACAGTAAGTGTGAATGTCCCATCACTATCAAAACTAACTCTAGCTCAAAGACGCGGGCAGCAGCAAAAGCCGTGCAGTTCGGATTATTCCTCCTTGTCATCCTCGGAATCAGCACGAGGGAGTGAAGGAAGCAATAGGAGTGATACAGGAACGAGTCCAGGGAGCAGTAGTAGCAGTAGTAGTAGTGGTGGTGGTAACAACTCAAGGACAAATGGACTAAGCCTAAAGAAAGTTGCAGTGTGTGGTGGGCTGAGTCCCATTGCATCGTGTGGGGGTGAGTCTGGGGTGGGTGCGGGTCCTAGTATAAGCCTGGGGGCTTCACCGGCCCCTAGCTTGCGTGAGTTGTGTGATCACTCCCCTGCAACACCCACCAGTGGCTGCCTAAGGGGTGGAGGGAGGGCGGCCAGTGGTGCCCACGTACAGTTTGACACACCCTATGATGAAGAGGAAAGGCAGCCACTTCAGGATACAATTGTTGCACAGGATGGCCAGGTCAGCCTACACAAACCCAGCCCGGCTACCCCCACACCTGGTGACCAACTTTCCCGCCTGTGGGCCAAGCTGCTCCCTGACTCTGCACCAGCTGAAGTCACCAACCTGCCGGGCGGGAAGAAGTGGCGTCAGAGGCGTCACGCGTCAGGTTCAAGTAGCATTAGCCTTAGGTCATCCTCCAGTTCTTCTTCTTCCTCCCGACCATTGGAGCTGGAGCGTCGTGCCCCCGATGGTGGCTGGGGTTGGGTCATAGTAGCTGCCTCATTCATGGTTCATTGCATCGCCGACGGTGTAACCATGTCTTTCGGCGTGCTGTTTGTGGAGCTGCTCAACTACTTCCAAGAGGGCAAATCTTTGACATCATGGGTGGGGAGTCTCTTCATGGCCATCCCTCTCCTGGCTGGTCCACTGGCTTCACTCCTCACTGATCGTTATGGCTGTCAAACTGTTACAATTCTAGGGGCACTGGTGGCTTCCCTGGGTTTTTTTGTCAGTGCCTTTGCCAACAGCATCCCATTGTTACTATTGACAGTTGGTGTGGTCACTGGACTAGGACTGGCTGTGTGTTATGTTGCCGCCATTGTCATAGTTGCATTTTACTTTGAGAAAAAGCGATCCCTGGCCACCGGTGTTGCTGTGGCTGGCAGTGGGATCGGGACGTTCCTATTTGCACCGCTGATCCAACATTTAGTGGACAACTGGGGATGGCGACTGTGCTTTATAATGCTGGCGGGGATATTCCTCAACATGGTGGTGTGTGGGGCACTCATGAGAGATTTGGAATGGACCCCAAGGGACTCGGATGGCCACCCGGCCACATCTGCAAGCAGCCGCAGGTGCTCAACATCCCACTCATCAGAAACCGTGGGTGTTCGAGGTGCGGGAGTGAGTGTAACTTTACCCTCCCTGGATGAGCTGCGGCGTTTGGTACAGTCGGGTGACGTTGCCGCTTTGTTATCGCCTGATGATGCCCCGGCAGGGACACTGAGGGGCTCGGCGTCCTTAGTTCTCCTACCTACGTTCCTAAGTCGCTCACATGCATTGCCTCCTGATGTCCTGCCCTGCCTAACCTCTCGAACCAATGCCTATGAGGTGGTGTCACAGATGTACCCCCACCTCCTGTCCCATTCCCTCTCCTCCCATGTACCTCCTGCCGACTCACACCTCCTCTCCCACTCTCTTTCCTCCGATGTACCTCCCTCAGACTCCACCCACCACAAAATGGCTGACTATGCCTCCACAACAATGACCAGTATTGGATCATCTGGGGGATATAGTCAAGGTCGCCCCATCCCACCCCACTCCACCCCTGCTCCAGCCCCACAACCACATCCGCCCTCTGCCCCACAGCTCTCAGATACCGATGGCACTTCACCCACTTCCCCCCTGGCAAATTTCACCTCATCACAGCAATGCAAAAAGGTTAGTTGTGACCTTGACCCCAAAACTCAGGTCACATTATTAGTTTGTTCTTTCTGTTACTAAATGATTTGGTTCAATGTAGAAGAAACCTCTCATATTGTAATGAATATTATATATGTCTTACAAGCCCTTCACTTTATGCTCTTGTTGTGGTGCAGTAGGAGGTTGGTATTTTTTGGTGTGATTTGATGTAGTGTGGCAGGAGGATTTTATGTGGTGTGAGGTGTATGATGCAATGTGACATGATGTGGTCTGGCGTGGCTTCGCTAAAGCTGCCGGAGTGCATGGGAGTCAAACACCTTACATCTGAAGGTTATTAGTAAGCGACAGATGGACAGAGTTGCTCCTGGAGATGTTCCCTCCTTCAAAAATACAAAAAGTTTGCCCATTTTTCCCTTGTTTGATGATAGTGATGACTTTTTAATTGTTTTTGATCATGATGATAATGATGACTTTTCATTTGATGATGATGATGCTAATGATTTTTATATGAAAATAATGATGATGATTCTATATACTTATGATGACAACATTTTCCAGATCGACATCAGACTTGGCTTCTCTTCCTGCGAGGATGAGGGGGAAGAAGCAGACAATGAAGAGGAAGGAGAAGAAGACGAGGAAGAAGAGGGGGAGGAGGGTATGGCCATGCTAGGGGAGGGAGTAAAGGGGATTAAAGGAGGGGGTGGGAGTGGGGGGTTGGGAGGAAGACAGCCACCTGGCCTTCGAAGGATCTCCGCAGGGTGTATGGGTGGAGCTGCCTCACCCCCTCCTCCTGCTGCTCCTCTTAGGAATATGAGAGTTAACAGGTGAGGGATGATGACGATGGTTTATTATAGTTCTTCTGTAGATAGCGGATGAATGACTACCATGGCCCCTGGAAGGTACTGCCATGTAAGTGAAGTGTGGCTATGCACGGTAACTAGCCATACCATCTTCACTCTTAGGTAGGAACATTCAGCCACAAGTAAACAGTGAAAGTCCAAGCCAAGTATATCCCCTCTTACAAATGTTGATTATACAGTACATCTCATATTTCTTTCCTTCCAGCAGTTTTCAGCAAGTATTGGGAAGTAATCATTTGGTTCTGACATTTGCTTTAGCTTCCACCCCATAGAAAGCATTACCTTTATAATGCTAACCTTAAGAAGGAGATCCCATAGGTGGACGCTTAGTGGAGACTTTCTGTATGTGCTCATTTTCTTTCATTCTTCTTCTTACAAACATTTTTTAGTTTGGTGTCATTCCTTTATTTCTTTTGCCAGTTGATCTCTGCAAACTTGATGCAGTTGTTCCTTGGCCAAGCATCCTTAGACATCTCTGTTTATTTATTATTTTTATTTAGGCCTTTTAAAGAGCCTTGCAGTGTCAAAATTCAAACCATGCAAATCTTTAATCATTTAACAGTTTGCACAAATTTTGGTACAGTATACTGTAACTGTGAGTAGATCATTCTGCATTCCTTTGACAATGTTGGCAATCTTTAATTTGATCTGATTTTTATTAGTGGAGTGAAAAGAGTCATCTCAAAGTTGAATGGTTGTTGTTTTTGTTGCTGTTGATGCTTAACCTTGGTCTGTATGGCCCAGCAGACCCATTGACCACAGGTAACCAACTGCATCTTTGGAGCTGTCCTACAGGTACACTACAGTACCAACACCCTCTTGTGGTGGATAGCTCCTTGCCAGGGTATGACTAGAGTCTTTCCCCATGGCAAGGTGCAGGGAAATATGAGGAGGGTTGTCTACTGTGTGGATATCACAGCCTATATACAAGTACTGTACTCCCCTGTGGGTGTACATCACCACCACATGTAGGTTCTTCATCAGTGCCTGGTTCAATAGTAAAAAAAATAACTTACAGTATCTTGTTTTGCTGGCAGACAATCAATGACGTACCGAGGAGCGATGCTAAACATTCACCGATATCGCCTCCGTGCTTCATCTTGCCCAGACATTTACCGAAACTCCATCATTACTATCGCTAAGGACCAGGACCAGGTGAGGTGCACTTAGATTGAGGTAGCTTAGGTTAAGTTGAGTTATTATGGGTTCTACACTGGGTTGGTTGAGGGTTGGTTGGATGAAATTAAGTTAAGTTTAGTTAGGTTAGTTTGAGCTGAGTTAGGTTGGGGTGATGAGGTTTGGTTAGGTAAGGCATAGTGAGTTAGATTAGGTTATATGTTACATTACATTGTGTTACATTACCTAAGGCTAGGCTGGTTTGAGTTGAGTTAGGTTGGGTTGGGTTGAAGTAGGTTACAAGTTGCTTTACTTGGACATGATGATGATGATACAGTACAGTTACAATAATAAAGTAATAACATTATCATCTTTCTCCCAACAGAACGTATGGACCTACCTCGATGATATGGGTGAAATGATGCGATCATGTGTGGACATAAGTTACTGCCTGGATGCATCCTATCTCGTCTTTGCCATGTCAAATTTTGTACTATATGTGTTCTACGACACAGTTTACATGTACCTGACTGACTACGCGCAGGGGGTTGGTGTCTCCCCCGATGATAGTGCCAATCTTATATCAGTCATCGGGATTTTAAACTGTGTTGGAATGGTAAGTTTTGGAGTTGCATGGAGTAACTAGAGCAATTATCCCTGGGCCATCCTCTTGTTAGGCATGACCACCCCATCCCTGGGCCATCCTCTTGTTAGGCATGACCACCCCATTTTTAAATGGGTAGTTGTATCTCTGATGTAGTGGAGGATTTTTCATAGATGAGATGATATACAGTATATGAATCTGATCGTACCAGCAGTCACACAGTCACACTTGCAGTGTTGTAGCCAGGTCTCCTTATGTGGAGGACTAAGATGAGTCCACAATGGAAGTGTGTTAACTGAATCTGAAATTTCAAATGGGGGAGCCATTAGGGAGGTAAGGGTCTGAGTGGCAACCCAACCCCCCCGGCCTCCCCAACAGCAGCACCACTTCAGACATGTAATAATATTTTGATGTTGCACAGGTGGTGATGGGGTATGTCGGTGATCAGTCATGGTCATCACCAATCCTAATCTACAATGTGTCAATGGTCATTTGTGGACTGGCGGTCATCGTAATGCCATTCCTGTCAAACTACTGGCTACTGGCTGCTTCTGCTGCCACCTTTGGACTATTTATATCAGCAAATTATGCACTGACGTCTGTGATCGTAGTGGAGTTGGTGACTTTAGAAGCATTTAGTAAGGCCTATGGACTCCTTTTGCTTATCCAAGGTGTGGCAAATTTGATTGGACCTCCTTTAGTTGGTGAGTAATGTGAGTTTTTGTATTTCTGTGATTTTTCTTTCTCCTCACTTCATATCCCTCGCTTGATCTCTTTCCCTCACCCTCCTCCTCTTCTCTCCCTTTTCCATTATCAGTTTAAATGAAAATATTGGATTTCACTGGATGTGCTATTGATAGTTCTCCCACATTTGTACCTTTTTCTTTCCGTGTTTCTGGACTTTATCTCACTCCATCTTTAGGTAGTAAGAAAAGTCAGGATGATGATGATGATGATGATTTATAATCATAATATTGTAAATGATAATTAATGATCATCATCATCATCTAAACCTTTGTTGCCTCATGATCAGCGTAGGAGCCCAGGGCTAGGCAAGTTGGTCCTGACGTTTAAGATGAGAGTGACCAGCCTCACTCATCTGTGAGTGGCATTACATGAGCAATAAACCCCAACCATCCATTGGATATGAACCTACACAGGCTTACTCCGATTGAAGCGCCTTAATTACCCACTAAACCACCAGGCACCATAGTCTGGTAATATGGTTACCTCCCAGCATAGTAAATGGTTTCCTGGTGTACAGGAAACCATTTGGCTTGTCACTCAGTGTAGAGTCATCCATAGGCATACAACTTCTGTCCCATCTCTAGAAACTTTTTCACTAAAGATCTAAGAATGAATATCTGATCTACACAGCCTATCTCCTTCCTAAAGCCTCCCTGCTCTGCTCCAACTAATACCTCTGTTCTTTCCCTAACTCTGTCAATAAGTATCCTGCCATACACTTTTCCCATTACACTAAGAAGACAAATGCCTCTATGATTACCACACACTTCTTTGTTGTTGTTATTATTATTATTATTATTATTATTATTATTATTATTACCTATATTACCTGTATTCTCCCCATACAGGTTCCATCACAGACACAACAGATTGTTTAGTTCCATTCATTGTATCGTGACTTTTCATAATTTTGTACTGCCTTATTCTCAGTGCCATACTCCAAATCAAACACTACCTCTGTCTCCAACTCCCTTCTCCTCTTCTTTCCTTTCCTCTTCTCTCTTCTCTTCTCACTAACCATAATTAACGTACATGTTTTTTTTTTTTTTTCTTTCTTTCTTTTATGTGTCCGACTCTGGGCATAGGCTTCAAAGCCTGCTCCCAAGACCCAGTAGTCCTCCTACATACCATACACCTCTAAATGTCATCACTTCGGCACTAACACCCACCGTCCATATTGAATACATGCTAGAGCTGTCTCATACAGGAGTGGTGTATTGGTATTAGCGGGGGTATTTTTATGACATGTCGGTGGGTCTTCTGGTAGATCAGTAAAGTCTGTTTTTATTCAATTCAAATCTTTAAATTGTTCCCTGCCCCAGTGGGGATTTGAACCTGGGTTCGGTAGGATTGCAGGCCACCTCTCTATCGACTGAGCCACCGCCTCATTCTCCTACTTAACAGCTTTTAACTCTTGTTTCTTCCATACAGGTTTCATTGCAGACACAACAGGGGATTATGTAGTTCCATTCATTGTATCGGGACTTTTCATCGTTTCATGTGGCCTCATCCTCAGTGCCATACCCCTGATCAAACGCTACCGCCAACTCCAGCTTTCCGAACCCCAGGAGGACTCCCACCGACCCCAGACTAATGGATCCCAAGCTCAAAGCAATGGGTCCCCAGTCATTGCAATGCCACCTTCAGCTGGCAAACCAAGTCCTCTACCAGTCACAGTTTAGTTGAAAAAGAATCATTTGATGTTTGGGTAGGGTTGGATTGAATAAGGTGAAGGGAGCAGGTTGGCTAGTGTAGGGTAGGATGTAGCAGAGTGGGATTGGGTAGGGTAAGGTCAAGAGAAACTAAGGTAGGGTTGAGTGGGGATGGAATAGGCTAGGGTAGGGTAGAGAAGAGAGAAATTAGGGTAAGGAAGGGTTGGGTAGGGTAGGGTAGAGTCCAAAGGATAGATTAGAGTGGAGGTAGGGTAGAGATGAAAGCCAAATTGGTGATTGTAAATATAGTGTTTGAACTTGTGATAATAAATTTTGAGACTAAGGGTCAAATTATGAATGACTTTTGGAGAGTTCAAAACACCTCAGCAATTTATTCCTTAGCAATTGCTGTTTGGCAGTTTATTTCCCAGTGATTTATCGTGCATGTAACACCTCAGTATCCTCATATATGTCATTGATGCAAATTACAATGGTAAGGTGATACTGTATATGCATTCCAAGTGATTTATCATGCATATAACACCTAAGTAGCCTCATATGTGTCATTGATGCAAATGGCAGTGTTAAGGTGATATATGCAAAATGAATCACTACAGAAGAGGTGCTAAGAGGCCTCCTATGTCACCTACAATGCAGGCCAACATTACAGGTTAATGGAGTGAATTAAAGTAAGGTAATATTGCTGCCTTTGAGGGGCGGTATAATATTCCTCAATCTTGATCTTTATTAAGCATGTTTGTAGGAAATTTTAGTCCCATAGAGATTTACAGCTAACTCCTTCACTACAGTGACCATAGATTTTCTTTAAATCTTTTTTGCTATCTCCAGACAAATTCAGCTTAGAAGTGACTTTTTAGAACTGGAGGGGTTAAGTTAAGCCTTCATTAACCTCTCCAGTACTAAATATTTTTCCTAAGCTGAATTAAATCATCTGGAGGTATAGTCAGATTGTTTTCATCTGATGGAACTGAGCCACTCACAAATACTAAGTCATGGTTAAGTGAAATTCAATGAGCCCTAGGTATAAAGTAGGAATAAATCTCCTTGGTTCCTAGTGAAATTTATCCTCCAATCTGACTACACTTGTCCATCAGGTAAGCTGGAATGGGGCAATGGATCTTTGCCAGGTGAAAACACACAGACTATAGCAAGTATAAACTAAAATAAGACATCATATTAGTCAAAGGATTTAATAAGAGAATTTCCAGACAATTAGCATGCTCATTCTTATTCCATTATTATGCCAGTTTATATATACCATTTAGTACAGTGACTTACTTTGCTTATTCTTGCTTGTGATGAAGAAGGTGCCTTCATGTGGTGGCAGTGATGTAATTGGCCATGTGGAGAGGATGGAGATTGTGATACTGATTAGAGGAGTGTATGTGAGTGAGGTGGAGAGGGAAACCAAGTATGAAATGGAGAGATGTATGTGAGAGGGGTGTGTGAGTTGGGGGAAGGCCAGGCAAATGGCAGAGGACAGGGTGTTGTGGAGGCAGTTTGTTTGTGACCTCCACATGTGGGATTAAGGCATCTGGCAATAGATAGATACATAGGAACTTCCTGGTCATATGAACATCCCTCATCTCCTTCCCTGTCTCTTAGAGAGAAGATGGTGGACTGCAGGAGAAGGGGAATAGTAAGTTCAAGGATGTATGGATATCCAGGCAGTGGAGCCTTCCAGTTATGTCTGTGCCACCACATGAAGTCATATCTCTCCATTACCAGGTAGCAAGAATAAGATAAAATGATGCCACTGCAGTCAAGGGCAGTAATTATATCATTACAAACATGCCCATAGTCATTCTAGCACTTCATTCTACAGAGCTCAGTGTAATCACTTGTTATCAAAAGAGTTTTATCTAGTTGTTAGGCAGATATTCTGGGCTTAGAGTAAAGTTAGAATGATGTTCCAGTATTTGGCATGATGACAGTGATAGTGATAATGATGATGATGATGATAGTAATGATGATGGTGATGATGATTTGTTGTAAGGAAAAAGGGAGTAGAGGAAAGTTGATGATGATGATAATGATTATGGTAATTATTTTGATGATAATGATGATGGTTGTAATGGTGTTAATAGTGATGATGCTGAATTGGAAAACTTTAGGCAGGAATATCAGACAATAATTGATTTCCATTAAGGCTTAAATGTTACTTTTTTTATCATTATGTAATTAAGAAGTGATGTTTAGTTAAAGAAATTGTTCTAGTTATGTGTAAAATGTTTATAATTATGTTAAAAATGGTATTAGGTGTATTAAAAGTGGTCTTAGTGTATTCCTTATGATATGTATTGCCTTTGTTAAGGTAAAGAATGAAAGGTAGTTGGTTCTTATGTTGACAATTTTTAGTTATGATAAAAATTACCTTACTTGTGTTTAAAAATAAATGTTTAGTTAAAATTTGTCTTAGTTATATTTAAAAATTGTCTTCATGATGCAGGTATTCTTTGCTATTGATGAGGATTAGTTACAAATTCTTCAGTTATGTTGAAAAAATATAATTGTTATGCTGGTCGTCCTTATGTTTGACAAATATTTAGTTAAAAATTGTCATAGTTACACTGAAAAATTCCTCCTATGCTGGTCTTCCTTACTTTCAATGAGAATAATGTTTATTTAAAAAGTCGTAATTATATTGAAAATATTTTAGTCATGTTCAAAAATTGTCTTTCTTACGCTGGTTTTCCATGCTTTTAATGAGCTGTACAAAATAACCAAAAAATGTTTCCATATGGTATCTTAAGCTGTGATGATATGTACCCAGTATTTTTTACTCAAGGCCATATTGGATTTTCATCATTAATGGTGACTGGTGGTGTAGTGGTTAGGGTGTGCCTGTCAGAGTGCCTACCGTGCGTAGGTTTGCTCCACAAGAGGTGACGGGGGGTTTCAGTCCAATAATGCCACCAAGGGGAAGCATGCTGGTCATCTACCCTTGATTGTACTGGCTACGGAAGCCTACCCTCGGACCCCTACACGGGAAAGGAGGTTGAGAGTGGCTGCTGGATTGGTGGGTTTTCAGCGTACCACCAAGGGAAGTTGACTGGGGCATTATAACCACTAGACCAACAGGTGCCAGTCCAGTCTGTGTGAAACTAAACTCTGTTCACTGTAACTAAGAGGAAAATTGCTCAACTCCATCTTGAATGCTGAGCTTTAGCAAGAGATTAACACTAGAAATATGATGCTAGTCATGAAAAAGTGTTAATGGAAGGGATGCAGGGCCATATTATTGTCTTATTCTGCCACTGAGCTATGGGAAATAAGCAAAGGGATAAATATCGCCATGTTAAAGTGAATGAACCGTATAGCCTATGGATTGCTGTCTTAAGACTTTACTGCATTACAAAATCATGTGTATATCGTGTATAAAGTTATTTCACTTAAAATTTAAAAGTAGCATTTTGACTGCATACATCCTAACTGCTGATGAGTAGCCTATATGTGGTGACACTGTGCATGTGGGTGGTGCACCTGGGAGCCAAACCTCCTCATGTTTCCCTGCACTATATTGAGGGGAAGGACCCTGGTGAGGTGCTGTCTATAACAAGGGTGCACTAGATCCCTACACAGTGTATGTATTGTACTTTACCTGTAGGTCTGACCCTGGTGAGGCACTGTCTACCATAAGGAGGTGCCAGAGCCCTACACAGTGTATGTACTGTGTAGTGGGGCTAGGATGATGCATTAGTGATAACACTGTACAAAATTCTGCAGACATCTGGAGTTGAAGGATGCTAGTTTAAACAGAGATTATGTATGACCTATAGTGTTCACTTTAGCTGGGTACAAAATTGCAATCTGTCCCTCTTGAATGCTGGAACAAGAGATGAGAATATGGTGCTAGTCATGGGAAGGATGTAAAGCCATAGTATTGTATTATTCTGCTACTGACTTAAAGGAAATAGAGTGCAAACAGACAAAAATTTCTGCCTAGTTAAAGTGAATGATCTATAGAATTTTAAGATGGGACAGGGTCTGAACTGATCCCATTTCTTTTTATGTTGTGGCCTCTGGTTCAAGCTCTTTGGCATCACTTGTGCTCAATCTTAAAATTAGGGTTGAATTCTAATATTAATTTCTCCTAAGCCTTTGAACCTGTGGATGTCTTATAGTGCATTCTTGCCATACCCTGATGCTCTGTTAAGTTTTGGAGAGACGTTTTGATTTGGAGGGGTTAGATATAGCCTTAGAGATAGTAATGGTAGCAGTCCCAGGTTCATCTGAAATGTGACCCCAGTAGACTGCAGGTTTAAGTTGGCAGTTGAATGACCTGGCTGTATCAGTGCCACCACATTATGGCATCCCTCTCCAACATTTTAATAATAAACACTTTCAGTAGGAGAGGCCTTAGCCAAGCTCAGTAAATCAGTTTAAGGGAGACTTTAATCAATTCTCTCTTCACTTTAATCTGATGTAAAATTGCCATCTCTCCACCTTGAATGCTGAGTTATAGCAAGAGATGAACACTTGAATATGGTGCTAGTCATGAAGAAGTGCTGTGGGAAGGATGAAAAGCCATAATATTTTCTTATTCTGCCACTGAGCCACATGAAATAATTTGCAAAAAAGGCAGTAATCTCTGCCAAGTTAAAGTGAATCAGGTATAGAGGAGTTAGCCTTACTTAACCCCTTCAGTTTAAGCAGCCTCTCTTAAGTTGAATATATGGTACTAATTCCCAAATCCAAACATCTTGTTTTCAAAATCATCCACTAGAGGTGTTGATATCACGTCCTCACTCATAATTTCATTTTTGAATTTTTGTAGATGTGTATAAGAACTGATGATAAATTACTGATGTAAGGTTCATCATTGTACTGTATTTATTATTAACAGTGCCTGACTGTTTATTACATGATTTTAACATAGTTATTATGATTCCACTTTCCAAAATATTCCATTTTCTGCCAAGCCATTGGAAGTAAGTATTTTGGATTTGAGAGTTAATCCAGTAAATTATCCAGGGGCAGCAAGAGTGAGGCAAGATGGATGTCAGCCAGCTTCAAAGGCTTATGTTCTTATTCACCACCATCTTGCATTCCAGGGCTGATTTTTTTTATGCCCATAATCTGGAGTTTGTTGTTGTTGTTATTGTTGTTGTAGAGGTTAAATAGTCTTGGTGGATATAAACAGTTCCAACATTGACCTGGGTTCCTGTGGCAGAAATGATAGCTAAGGGAGACACAGCCCTAGTTTGAAAGTATGTTCTTTGGGATGAATTATGCTCAGAAGCATTTTTCTGTAAGAGTACATTTTGTAATTGTAGCAATAAGGAATAAGTCATTTAAAAATCTTTTTTTTTTTCCATTAGTAGTAGTAGCTGTTGCCTTACTCATCAGAAAATTGAACCCAGTGGACTGTAGGCTGAAGATGCACTTCCCCTGCAGTCCATCATCTTCCTTTCGGAGGATAGGGAGTGACTTTAGCTTCACGTGTACATTTAGGCCATGAAGCTGCCTGGTTCTATCAGTGCTACCACATGAAGGCATCCCTCTCCAGCACCAAATAGCATGAATAAAATTTAAAAAGTCATTACAGAGAGACTTAAACTTTGGCTGTGTCTTCCATGCTACCATTCTGACCTTTTAAATCTGAATCATACACACACAACAAACTGTGATGACACTGCCAGTGATTGTGTTCAGAGGTGGTGGTGCCTGGGTTTTATTACACACACAAAAAAAAAATAATAAATAAAGTTTCACCTTTCTCTGCCATACATACACACAAGATACCACCAGATGAGTGTCTTGTGGAGTGCCATTTACAGACTACCTTGTTTATATTGGCCAGAACCCACAAACCATCACATCTGGATACAAACATTAGTGGTCTGTTCTCAGAGGCATGTGATAACCTATGGATCAGTGATAGTCTTAAAGCTGTGTTCCTGTAGACTTTGGACACCCAGGTACCTCTTCTGTGTTGCCTTTAAGTGTTGGCACCAATATGACCAGGTGGTGGAGCTGCCCAGTCACATAAATATCACATAACTCTCTCCCTATCCTACTAAAAGAAGAAGGTGGACTGCTGGAGAGGGCAACTTCAACCACTGGGCTCACATTCAGATGAACCAGGAACTACAGTTACTACAACTACAACTAATACTAATACACCATAGAAATGTCTTGTACAATTTGTTCATTTTTATGGGTTTTGTTGCTGTGGTTCCAGGCTGATCTGGAAGTGAAGCCAGTGGATTGCAGGCTGAAGCTGCCCTTCTGTAGTCCATCGTCATTCTTTTAAAGGACAGAATGGGAGTTGAGGAACATTTGCATGACTGTGCAGTGGGCCTTTCCAGTTATATCAGTGCCACCTTTTGAAGGCATCCTGCTCCCACACCTAAAACTGGTAAAGGAAAAGTACCAAGATAGCCTTGTAAGCCTACAGGAACTTTGGCCATTAGAGTGAGCACAAGTCAAGGAAAGACAATCAAACACTTGAGACTCAACACACTGACTCTTTTGATGCAGCTTGACTCCACCCTCATGGGTCACTCTTGGGCTGCGTCTGTACTTATACTAAATGCTTGCTGACATGGATAGTTGCAGGTGGGAGCTCTTATGTATCACCATAAACCAAACAGTTTCTCACCTGCACCTCCCTGCATTCACTGGGGCCACTTGTATGGGTTAGTCATGCAAAACTCCTGCCCACACCAGCAGGCATTTGGTGTGGATGTTGCCTTAACATTGGCTGTATGTGGGTCATATTCTTGAGGAAGGTTAGGACTTGGCAGAAATTGAGAGTGATTTGCATTTTAGGGGGAATTGAGTGACTTGTATTCCTGTGGGAAAAATTGAGTGTGAATTGGAGTGGTGGTGTGCAGCTGAAAGGCTTTAGAAGTGAATGCATAGTGGTATATGTAGGAGGGTGGCTTGGCATGTTGATGAGATGTGATAAACAAGGTTAATGATGAAATTTTCTAGAGAATGTGGAGGAATGTATGTTTTTGTTGTGGACTTAGGTTCATCTGGACATGAACCTTGTAGACTGCAAGATGAAGTTTTCATCTCTTGCCCACCATAGAGAATAGGGAAGGAGTTGATGTATGTTTTTATAACAGGGCAGTGGAGGTGCTCAATTATATCAGTGCCACCACATGAAGGGCTCTGGAAGTAAGATTATTAAGGTATACAGTAAATAGAAGGATGTCTTGGAATGAGGGTGGAGGCAAGATAGCGCGATTTTCCAGTGTTAGAGTGTGGGTCTCAGTCGATCACTTAGGCAGTTAGACAACCAAACTAGTCTTTGCTTATGATAGCTTTAAATGCTCCCCAATATATTAAACTAGCATTCAGATTTCAAGTTACATTTCTGTTATTAGATGCTCCTTTGCATATTAAGCAAGCATTCAGATTTTAAATTCTGGTATATTTGTCATTAAATGCCCCTCTGTATTTTAAACATGCATTTGAATTTTGAGTATGTTTCTGTCCATAAATGCTCTTTCGTATATTGGACAAGTATTCAAATTTCAGGTTATATTTCTGTCATAAGACACAAATTTCATCATATATTTCTATCTTTTAATACTTCTTCACATAGCATTCACGGTTCAAATTGCGAGTACCACATATTTCTGTCTTTAACATGTTGACTGTGGGTGATGTCCTTTTGAGTGTATTTTTGCACCTACAGGATGATTTAATTCAATTTCAGAAAGGGCTCTTGTGCTGAAGGGGTTTACAAAGGCTGTGGTGGTGAAGAGAGAGAGAGAGAGAGGCCTTCATGTGGTGGCATTGATATAGCTAGGTGGCTCCACTGCCTGGTTATACAGATGTCTCTCAACTCACTCCCTGTCCTCCAAAAGGAGGATGGTGAGCTGCAGGATGAGGGCTACAGCTACTACTAAGGCTATATCTGACCTCTCCAGTTCCAAAGGCTTGGATAAAATAATAAGGATCGGACAACATACACAGAAAGAGACATCCCCAGGGGCAATGTGTCGAAGCGAGTTTAAATTGTTCAAAAAAAAATTTCTAGGGAGCTTTCAGTGCTTCTCCATATTTCAAACAAGTCTTGAACAAAAAAAAAAATAGTTTCCGTATATTATGTGTATGCAGAGGTATTATTAGTTTAATTGTTCAGAATTCGTTCCAAATTTCTTTATGTGTATTTGGAGGTGGTTTAAGTTTTCATGTTTAAGTTTCAGATTATTCAGTTTCATTTCATTGTGTAAAATTTCATTACATATATACATCAATCTATCATTTTTTAAGTTAAATAATTCAGAATTCAGTATGTGATATGTTTATATGTTCAAAATGTTCATTGTTTGACATACCGTGCCAGGTCACCTTATACATGGTGAGTCAGAAGGCTGGAAACATAAAAGAAAGGGGAGGTGATTATGAGAATAAGGCTGAGACAGAGACAGAGAGAGAGAGAGAGAACCATGAAGATTGAGGAAGAAGAAGGGGTGGGAAAACCACAATAAACCTGCAAAGAGAGAAGGCAATACATTTTTCCCCATGTTTCTATACTTTTGATCCACCCTGTATATAATGAGTTGAAGATCACTGGTATTTATTCGGACTAGGTCTGTTTGTAATCACCTCACCCCAAGGACTTCTTTTTTACAGCTGTTAGTGTCAAAACTGAGTGCACAGAGGTGTCAGCAACCCCATCAAATTTGTTGGTCATTTTACACCAAGATAGTGTGAAGAGAATACTGTTCACTTTATTAAGGCCAAAAGTTGCCATCTCTCCATCTTAAATACCAAGCTGCAGCAAGGGATTAACACTAGAATATGGTGCTAGCCACAAAGAAGTCTCATGGAAATGATGTAGAACTGTAGTACAGTATTATCTTATTCTGCCACTGAGTTATAGGAAATAGGTTTGCAAAAGATTAAAATCTCCGCCTGTAGTTGGGATGGTGCCTGATGGTTCAGTGGTTAGGGTGCCCCAGATGGAGTGACAGCCTTGCTTAGGTGTGATCCCCAAGGGGTGACTGGAGGTCACTGGTCTCCATTAATAAAACTGAGTACCCGATGATGTGGATAGAGTCCCAGGTTTTTAGGATAATTTCAGAAGCATGCATAGATGGTAGAACAAGTTTGTCCTTTTCAGTATCATTGCTGACAGCACTTGGTAGTGTGGGATGCAGAGCTGGTCACATGCAGCTCTTATGTGATAATGATAACACATCTGGCCTTTGTGTATCATTGTTGACTACACTCTGTATAGTGGGATGCAGGCTGATCACTTGCAACTACAGGTATTATGTAATGATGGTCAAACATGTCTGACTTCTGTGTTTCAATGCAGGCTGCACTCTGCAGTGTGGGATGCAGGCTAATGACACCCAACAGTAGCAGATGTTCCACATATAAGCATCAAATATTAAAGTTTCCTCACACCCTAGTGCACTCAGTTTTCATAACATGGCCACTACTGTGATGTGATGACTAGTTTGATGTAACGTGTTTCAGTTACTCATTTCTCTTTTTTGTTGTCTTGAGCAATAGGAGAGTTTGTAGCATTTTTTCCTCATTGATTTGAATTGCTCATTATGTTTTAGCATTCTCTTGTGTGTTATTGATGCAAACTATCCTCTACTCATTTTAACTAGGTGTAAAATTGCCATCTCACAAAGCACTGAGCAGTAGTGAGAGATTAACACTATGATACTGTGGAAGGGATGTTAAGCCCTAGTATTGTCTTATTCGGTCACTGAGGTTAGAGAAATAAGCTGTGAAATGAAGAATATCTCTGCCTAGTTAAAGTGAATGAACTATATACAGTAAAATGGGGAGGCTGCCAGAGATTGAGCAGTGTGGAGAGCTAAAATTAGGTAACCAAGGCTGATGCATGCAAGCATGTTGGAGCCTTTATAAATGATGTGATATGATACAGTATGAAATAAATACAGTACAGTGTATAGTTATTGTAAAGCTATTGAAGAGAATATTAAAGTGTAAAATGCAAAATACATCACAAAGGAAGAGATGCTACAAAGACTACTATGGCACTGAGATTAAACTTTTTTCTCTCATGTGTATATATTTGAAGCTCAGAGATACATTGTCCTATATGCATACAGTCAGGGCAAAAACATGGCCTACTGTTCCACTTTATCTATTTCACACTTAGAGCATGTTTGTCACTTTCCTCCCTGATGCATCGTATTTAGAGTCTGGCCAGAGAAGCATACCAAGCCTCTCTTGCCTCAGCAGTATTAGCCAATAGAGGAAAGTGATGAATAGGAGAGGTGAAATATTAGGTAAACATTTGGATCTGTGGCCATAGGAACATACCAAGCCACTCCCAGTAGAGGAAAGTGATTTGAAAAAAAAGAGGTGAAATAATAGATAAAGAAGCATATTTAGCTTAGGATTATTAGCCAACAGAGGAAAGTGTCAAGTAGAAGAGATGAAGTGTTAGTCAAAAAAACATGCTAAGCCTCTCATTGCATAGGAATATTAGCCAGCAGAGGAAAATGAGAAGCATAAGAGGTGAAATACCGTATTAGGCAAACACATGTATCTATGGCCACAGAAACATACCAAGCCTCGTTCAGCTTAGGGTATTAGCCAGCAGAGAAGTGTGACAAGTAGAAGAGGCGAAATATTAGGCCGTCTTTTCTCCTTGATTGTAAGTTTAATTATTCTAATGTTCAAAATGCAATAAAATATTTACTGTAATACTGTATATTATAATTCCGATGTAATATAAATGATAGTAATAATAATTCTTCCATTACTTGAGATACCTGTACTTTAATTTCTACCATTATAGATAGATGGATGGATGACTTACTTTTTGGCAGCTGGTGGTGTAGTGGTTAAAATACACCAGTCAGAGTGCCTGCTTTGCATAATTTTGATCCCAAAGAGGTGACTGGATTTTTTTTTTTTTCCCCAGTCATTCTAATACTTTTTGGCCTTGGAAAATTAGAGATGGACTAGAAGCATGGTATGTGAGTGAGTTGCAGGGGGAAGGGAGAGGAAGAGACAAGGATGAGATGGAGTGATGGGGTGGAGAGAGATATGAGAGAGAAGGGTGCAAGATGGGGAAGGCAGCCTGATGTTGGTGGACATGGTGACATGGAGGTGATCTGTTTGTGGCCACCCCTTACTGAATAAAGGCATCTGACCATAACTATAAACAGACAGGTCAAGGGAAGTAGGCTGGTCATCTACCCTTAACCCTTTAATAGCAAATAAGCATTCTGTGGTTTAATTTTTCATGTTAGAACTACAGTCAGCTAAATTCAGTTCGTAACATATATTTGTGTCAAAGCTAGTGACGTATTTGGTGTATTTTGAATGCATATTAAAAGTTCGTGTACGTTAATTGGGCGGAGGTATGACATCTCTAGCCCCCCCCCCCTGCATAAGCGCAGGTAACATCGCCCCGTTTGTAGCTTTGCTGTTTTCCTGAGGTTAGCGTTTTGCTGATGTTTCTGGCAATTTTGCTTTTATTTCCTTTGGTTCGTACGTTAGTTTATGTGTCGTTGATTTCTGAATATTTGTGGAGCAATTTGACGCCATTTTTTTCCGTGGATAAGGAGTAAATTAAAGATAGGAGCCATTCCACCTCCTGGGATGGTCAGGGCAGGTATAGTGGTGGAGGGTGTGTGTGGTTGTAGTTTTGCTAATTTTGCCGTTGTTTCGTTGCTGTCTTGTGCCAGCGTATTTTCCCATCAATTCGTGGATATTTTGGGTTCATTTAAGCGTCATTTATTACTACTGTAGTTAAGGAGCAAATAAGAGTGCCCGCCGTAGCGCTTCCTGGCTGGCTCAGGGCAGGTAGGGGTGTGTTGGGTGTCCATATTTTTGCCAATTTTGTCTTTATTTCTCAGCTCTTGTATTTAGTTTATTTTTCTATTAATTCCTGGTTGATTGTGGATCATTTTGTTGTCATAATTAATACTGGGGAAGAACTAGATGCGTTATAACCCCCATATCACTTAGAGGCAAGCTGGGAGCAGAGAAGGTAAACACGGAGGTAGTTTGTTTATTTAGTCCAAATCCTGCCTAAATTTGTGTGTATTGGTACAGGTACAGCAGTATTTTGTATTTTTGCAGCCACAGATATAGTTACTGAATGTGTAGTGTTAAGAATACAGTAATAATACAGTAAAGCTATGGTAACCAGTGGTGAAGCCTGCAGTGCCAGGTAAACATACGCCCACCCCAGACCAGCCGTTCCCAGGCCAACAAAAATCCCTTTATTTCATTCTGTCATGCGCCAGTATTATTCAGGCAAGATTAGGGAATATTTTATGTTTCTGCCAATAGTATGGAATAATTTTTTTGATGCGTATCATCTATCTATCAATCTATTGCCAGATGCCATAATCCCATATAGGGTGGCCACTTGACCTTGTTAGTTGTTTTACATCATGACTGACGATTTTTTTTTTTTTTTTTTTAGTAAAAGCTTTGTTCATGGTAACTTGGTAATTAGAAAATAATAATAAAAGGGCATAGGCAGTTCTGAAGCCCCTTACTCCATTCACAACTGCTTATGTGATAAATTAAGTCAACCTAACCAAACCTAACCCAGTTTCAACGTAGATACGATAACAGCGCTGGGAGCTGCAGTTAGTAGCCCCAGTCCTTCCGTATCATCTGAATAATGCTAAATATAACCCAGTAACGGCCATACCATGTTGAGTACACCGCTTCCCGTCCGATCAGCGAAGTTAAGCAACGTTGGGTCTGGTTAGTACTTGGATGGGTGACTGCCTGGGAACACCAGATGCTGTTGGCATCCCTATGTATCAAGTGGGGTTGGTGGAGGATTAGTGCCCCTCCCTGTAAAACAATTAACTCTAAGCCATTGGCCACCCCGTCTGGGATACATGGCGTCTGGCAATGAATGAATGAATGAATGAATACTTACCAGCAGGGCAGGTGAAGACCAACATTTTATATTGACATTGTAGTTGGTGATGCAGGCAGGCTGGGTCACTCGGCTAGCCGTTTATTTTACCAGACAGAATATTACAACTTATTTTTAACATTTCCAAGAGCATAGCCATTCCGATGTATTGAAAATTATTGTTTATCCTTCCAGACAAATTGAGGTTTTATATCCAAAATAATAAAAGTTCCAAGAATGTAGCCTTTGATGTATAAAAACAATTACAGTTTATTGAATGGCGGCATACCATGGTTTTCCCGTGTACTGTTTTATTATTGCCTTCTTCTGCTGTGGTTATTATCATATTAAATCCGTTGACATATAGTTAAAATTATTGCTTCATCTGCCGTGGTTATTATCGTACTGAATTGATTGATGTACATTAGTTTTTCATTTTATTCTCAGTTCTGTCAGTTGATTTTGTTCTGCTTTGCAAAGACCTTGCAAATTGTACAGGTTAAATATATGCATCACTAAGCTACTAGGGGTCTGTCTGTGGTTGGGGAGGGAAAAAATAAAAATAATGGTGGTAGCAGGAACATAATTATGACTGAAGGAGGTAGTCTACACTTGAGTACGAGGATGCGTTCTTGTGGCCTTTTATTCTCGTTCATACAGTATTTTCTCATTTATGCTGTACTGTATTTAATTTGGGAACTGGGCAGGATAAATATACAGTACTGGATAGGTTATACAGTACAGTACATACAGTCCTGTCCACACGTATACCCACGTGCGAAGCAATGGGTGGGGACGAACCACTTCTCATGTGATGGAAAGTGGTGTTCCTCGGCCTTACACATCAGATGACATTCACAGCCCATTAAAACGTAGCTGAAATGTGTTCTAAGTAAGGCATTTGCCCACCAGTTCAAGTTTGTGTGCAAGCTGACATCTGCTGTTTATATTCAGAGATTTCCCATATGTTGAATGAAATTTGTCAGGCGGTAGTAAGGACAAAAATATCTTACCAAGCTAGAATGGGGTGCAGTTCGGGTCAGAGAGCAAGAAGACACCTGATACTGAGAGGAAAATGTAGTTGAAGGTGAAATGAAAGGCATCTGGAATCGTATCCTCTCTTTATATTAGGTATTGAATGTGAGCATGTAAAATATTTGTTCTGGGTAAGAGCTGAAAAACAAAATTCTGGATATGACGGAAGAGTTGTAAACAGAAGAGAACATTAATGTATAACTTCAGAGCCACTTTATATGGTAATTAATTTCAAGCAACTTTGAGAAAACAAAACTCTAATCCTGTCTATTTTACAGAGTGAGTGATCGGCTGGAATATCCACACCCACATCCATGTATTTAATTCACAGCCACACCACACCCATGCTGTTCCATAGCCCATGCAGAGAAAGAAGCAGAACCTACAACAGGACAGTGGCATGTACCATACCACACATATGATGTAATACTTTCAGGTGACTCCACATAGTTTTTTGTATCCCAAGTAAACGTACATGTATGATGTCAGTATAACTTTAAAACATATATATATATATATATATATATATATATGATGTCAGTATAACTTTAAAACATATATATATATATATGATGTCAGTATAACCTTAAACATTCTTTTATGACATCAGTACAACTTTAAACTTTCATATGATATCAGTATAACTTTATAATGAATTACAAATTGCTTCAAGTAAATAAAAAGTGTTGATTCATTAGCAGTTAATTAATCAAATAACTTTAAGTGAAGAAATATTAATTCATCAGCAGTGTAATTACAAAACAAATTTAAATGAGACCCAGTACAGTACATACTGTAAGAGAACCACCACTACCTCTGCCTGTACCCTGTTCACTCTTACTTGGAGTAAATTGCTATCTGTCCATCTGGAATGCTGAGTTGTAACACAAGATTGGTACTACAAGGTGGTGCTAATCACGAAGAAGTGCTGTGGAAAGGTTGTACCACTATAACATTACTGTGTGACACAAGATTGGTGCTACAATGTGGTGCCAGTCACAGAAGTCCTGTGGAAAGGATGTACAGCTGTAACGTAACTTTGTAACAAGGTTAGTACTACATTGTGGTGCTAATCACAAAGAAGTGCTATGAAAAGGTTGTACAGCTGCAACTTTTCTTTATAACACATTATTTATACTACATTGTGGTGCTAATCACAAAGAAGTGCTGTAGAAAGAATGCACTGTTGTAACATTATTTTGTAACACAAGATTGGTACTACAATGTGGTGCCAGTCACAAAGCAGTGGCATGGAAAGGATGTAGAGTTGCAGCACTATTGTTTTCTGCCACAGACTAACATAAAATTAGTCACAAAAGGACAAAAATTGGGACCAAGTTAAGATGAAGAGAGTATAGTCATGTAATAGGCACAGATGAAAGCTGGAATATGTATCCCTTCAGCAGATAAAAGTCAGATATCTGTAATATGTATCAGTTTTCTCTCATAATACATTTCCACTCTCTCTTTTGGAGTTGTTTCACCTTAAGAGTGAATATATTGTTCCCTGAGCCCCAGAGATTGTATGCTGAAGGGAAATATGAGTATTGCTTTCAAGCATAGTATTGTATTATTTTTCAGTTCATTTTTGTTCATTAAGTGTACAGTAAGGGTCGTATTATTAAAACTAAGAAAACAAAGGTGTGGACACTTTTTAAATGAAGCTTGTGATAAAGCTTATCTGACTAAATACCAATGTTCTTTAGTGTGGGGTGCAAGCTCTTGTACAAGTACAGTGTAGACAGGTGTTGAAATGCAATGATGATGAAATGTCGATCTTTATACAGTATTGCTGACTATGCTCAGTAATATTGGATCCTGGCTAATCGTATCCTAGTTACAATATTTCATTAATGTGATGATGAAAGAACATATCAAACTTTTCTGTATCATTGCTGACAGTGCTCAGTAATGTGGAATGCATACTGATTATGTTAACAGTAATAATAATAATTGTTCCATAAATGACCTGGACTTGCTCACACCTTCACTCTTTCGTCTTAATAATACGGCCAAGTCTTCATCATGTCAGGGATGTGCTTCAGTATGTCACCTTTATCCATGTGACTGGTACTGTAAATTAGGGAAACTGGCAGATCCATATTAAGAAGAGATTTTTCAAATTAGAGGGGTTAGTTATAGCAGACTGGATGGGTTAGAGCTTAGGGATGACCTTGATAAACCCCATCAGTACGAAACTTCCTGGGTTGAAGAGAACTGTATGGTGAATAGCCTTGATACACCCCATCAGTACGAGACTTCCTGAGTTGAATAGCAAGGATGAACTTAAAAGGATGGTGCCCTTTCAGTCAGATGATGTTTTGTGTTTTATTCTTGCATAATTGAATTCAGTGGAGGAGAATTTCAAAGTGGATGGGTTAGATATCAAAGTGGAGGAGTTTGATGTTGCAGTGTAGGGGTTAGATAGAGCCCTGATTAACCCCATCAGTACATGGGGACTCAATGACAGAAATAAAATTGTTTGATAGCAGCAGGAGTAAATGAAAAAAAAAAATCATAATCAGATTGAAGGCGTTAAGTTCACAGTAGTTGTATATTACATAAGAATTACTTATTGAAGTTGTATCAGCATATATAGTCAGCCAGTTTACCCAGATTTACAGTATCAATTGTATGGAAAACCTTGATATAGTAATGTGGACACTAATATCAAACCTCTTACTATGATAAATAAGAGACTCTGAACCCAGTGTTATCTGCCTAATGAAGTCAGAATATTGCATAAGTCATAATTGTTAGACTAAAAAGAGGATTGATATTGCTGTTTACATTTGTTTAGTTGACAGCAGAAATTCACTGTGTTTCCCTGTATGATATGAGCCTGTTAGTCTTTTGCTTGCGAGAAATTTAAGTCTCAGTACAGTATGTACGAACATCAACTGTCTCGTAACCGTAATGTGTTGGTAATCACAGGCCGGTATCATACAGGGAAGGTAGGAGTGAGTATCTGCTGTTGACATTACACATCCATGACATATGAAGCCTTAACACTGTACGCTGTACCGTAATTGTGAGGATACGAGAGTTGGCCTGACTCGGACCTGAAGATACGAGGGTCCGAGTTGAGCCAACTCTCGTATCCTCACAATTATCTTACCCACATGCTGAAATTGTGTTTATTGTGAGGATACAACTGTTTTGACCAGACTCAGACCCTCGTATCCTTAGGTTCAACATTGGACCTGAGGATACGAGGGTCTGAGTTGGGTCAAAACAGTTGTATCCTCACAATAAACACAATTTCAGCATATGGGAATAATCCATCTACTTGAACAACTGACAGCAATAAAGCAACACATACACCTGATATATAGGAAATTGAGTGTAGTGACTGCTGATGAATGCTTTCCTAATGCTGATCATTATGCTGATGAATGCTGTCAAATGTTGTCTTATGTCTGACTCAAATGCTGTGTTGCATTGCACCTTGCTTCATGCTGTAAGAAGTTTGTCATTAAAAAAAAAAAAAAATGTTCTTATGACTTTTTTTCTGCTTCTGACCTGACTTAGTTTTTTTTCTATCTCTGACCTATGGGACTGGGGTATGAAAACATGCAGAGAAACTTCATAGATTTTATTGGTTCCCGTACTTCAAAGAGTCTCCGGAGAAACTTACAGACCAATTGCCAAAAAATTTTAAGTTAAAAAAAAAAAAAAAATAAAATAAAAATTCAAAAGTCAGGAAAAACTGAGTAGTTCTTTTGTCCAATCTTTCGGACAAGGGCCAAAAGTATCGGAACATCTGGGCAGGTGGACGACTAGCATCCACCCCCCTTTGGTCGGCTTCCGTTTTCCTTGTATCAATCACTGCGACGTCCTCTTGATCCGCAGCTCCGTCCATCACTTGGGTAGTCCTTCTGTCAGCTTCCCTTTTTCTTGAATGATCACCGACATCCTCTTGATCCGCTGTTCCAGGAAGGTGTCTGGTCCATCCATCCGTCCATCACACTTGGGTAGTGGCTCAGTCCACCCATCATACATGGGTAGTGGCTTAGTCCACCCATCATACATGGGTAGTGGCTGTCCATCCATCACACACGGGTAGTGGCTGTCCATCCATCACACATGGATAGTGGCTCAGTCCATCCATCACAAGGGGTAGTAGTTTGGTCCATCCTGTCAACTGCCTCCCGTGTATTGCATAAATAAAGATTGTTGGCAATACCAAGTGTATAAACCCAGACTTTTTTCTTGTCTCATTTCTCGTGCCAGAAGCTCCACACCTGGAACAAAAAATTGCAATTAGTATTCATGACATGAAACTAAAATTCTAGATATAAATATTAAAGATATAACTTTCAGTCTACCATAGGCCCTTAAGCCAATTCTTTTTTTTTAATCAAATTAAAGGGGTTCATTACATACAAGTGCCTTATAATCTCTGTACATACAGGGCTAGATGACAAAAGTCTGATGGTAACATGATAAACACAAGCCTATGTCGGTCAGAAGTTCTCTAACCTGGAGAGACAAGTGGGCTCATAACACCATTAATCCCTTGACCCTGGAGGCATTCCATTGTATGCCTGCCATCATTTGAGTTTTAGCATAAGTGAAAAAATTAGATACTAACAAGTCCCTTCAGTACAAGATGCTAAAGTCAACTGCCAGCATCAAGCATAAAACAGTCAACTGGGTCACTGGCTTAAAAGTGGCAATGGGAACTTGAACACCTGAAAAGTAGGTTTACTGGCAGCAATGGAACTATTTTATATATATATATTATATATAAAGGATAGTGCCTGTATGCCACAACATATTAATCTAAGGAATACTTTGAGTAATGTAATGTCATCTGCTATGCATAGATGAATCTGGATTAAAAACTAACTTGGAAGTCCCATGAACCTCCTCTAGATGATCTATTGTTGAAGTCTTGCACAGCCATTCTCTGTGTTACTTTATGAAAAATGTAACAGAGGGAAGGGTGAACATTCAAGTCCAGGAAGGCAGTAACTATCCGAGGACCAAAGACCTCTGAAAGTCTATGAAAGACCAGGCCAGGTATATCTGGAGCACCAAAAACATCCGCACAGTAGCCCATGAAACATGAAGTGGCTCAGAGTACCAGTTCTCCCATCTGGAACAGGACATGGATAAGAAGGAAGGCGGTATCTTGAATAAAGCAGCAGGTACAGCACTGATGGAACATGCAATGCCTCACAGTGTCCTGGAGTATACATAGGTTGTATAAAAAGGATCATCAATATCATACTGCTTGCTGTGATCCACCGAAAGATCAGTGTCAAGAGGCCCAACGTATTCCAAAAGGTAATACGCATTTCTAGTATCCAGAGAGCATTACAGCAACAAGCAGTGTTACTGGACTGGTATATAGCATCTCAATGCATCCTGTAGTGTAACAGGCAGGTCATCACTTTCTAGTCAGTGTGCTACCTGTAGGGGAAAGACAAGACATCCAAATTGCCAAGGACTAGAGAACAAATTACGCCTCACAACAATTTGACCCCAGAGTGAGGAATCCAGCAACAAAAGGTGGTTTACTAGTTCCTGCTGTTTAGTCATGATGCCCAAGGAGGAAAGACTACGAAGAAAATTCCCCCAATCTGGGCTGAGACCAGTGTCCGCAGCCATAACCGAGCTGGCAGGACATTCCCTTTATGAAATGTTTCATCTGACTTTGGGGCTACTGGAGACTAGACATCCTTTGTGTCTAGTCTCCACTCAAATACTAGACATCCTTTGTGTTAAAAAAACTAAAAACTAAAACAGTGTTGTCTGCTAGTTCTGAGTGGTGCCATAGGAGTCCCTAGGCTGGAGTCGAGGCCATTCAGTCTGACAATTTGAGTAGTGGATGTAAAAGGTTCTGCCATGAAACTATATTGTATGTTGCAAAATGACAGTAATCTATGCCAAGTTAAATGTAAAAACTGCAGTTGGCGTCGCTCCTGTGGAGGAAAGAAAAAGGAGAATCCCTTCTGCCATGACCAAGTAAGTTGTGATGACTCCCATAGTGCTAAGACCATAAAAGTTTGCTTTAGGCTTTTCACCTGACGTCAGTAACTCCATTCAGCTTAACCAATAGCCACATATAATCAGACTGTAGAGCAGATTTAATGAATTAGAAACAAAGATGATGAATTTCTCTCTATTAAGGTTCCTCAAATTTCATGCAACCACAACTGGTATTCAAGTTACGAGTGGTCAACTCTTGTCAGGTGAAAAACTGACTGGTCTGATATATGAGGACAAATACCACCAAGTGCTATCCCAACCATGAGAACAGTTAGATGTCCCTTTAACAAGGAGTATACTTGAGGGCCGATGGCCAGCCTAATTCCCCTGGTGGCATTACACAAGCAAAATATTTCCCACCCCTACTTATGGATCAGACCTGCACTTTACCACCACACCAACTTGGTCCCTCTAACCACAAGACTGCAACTATGAACTGGCAGGGTATCCTGCATTAATCTTCTAACACAAACTTTAGTACTGTATAAACTTTCAGCTATACTAGTTATCACCATTTTCCCCTCATCTTTACAATCCTCTCCCCCTCCCTTATTTTTCCTTAACCTAATCATACTGCTTCTTCCCTCCCTCCTACTCACCTCACCCAACCCCACCTCCCCCCCTCCTTTTTCCTACACCTTAACCTGTTGCTTCACTCCCTGCCACCCCTCCATCCCTCCATTCTCTCCTACTCACCCTGCATGTTCCATCCATTCACACCTACAGGGGGTCCAAGTCAGGCTGAAACATTCATTTTTTCCACACATGGGCACAAAGGCAAAAGGTTTAAGTATGAAAAACGTTTTAAAATAACGTTTTACATGTAACTGCTGCTGTAAATTGGGGGAACTGGAATACTGACAAAGATAATTGTATAAGGTAATTTTTCTTTTTCCTTTCCTGAGGTCTGAACAGGTTGTAAGTGGGGGGAACAATCATCCACACAAAGCAGTGCTGCCTACTTCCCTACCCATTATTCTTTTTCTGTCTATCCCCTTCTCCTCACATCCTTCGTCACTTTTATTACTCTTTCCACATCAAGTGACTACACTGAGGAACATGCCAAGCCGTTTCCTGTCAGCCTGGAAACCATTTATAATGCTGGGGGGTAACCATATAACCAAGTTACGTGCGGCATACTATACTATGGTGCCAACGTTAACTGGATGAAGAGAAAGATGGTGACCATCTGAACAAAACCCTCAACTCTTCCCATACACCTCACTATGATAAGCCATTATACTTGAGTAAACACTGGTTCGCTGCACAGGACTGTTCTATATGGGTAGTTGCCTGTGGCTCATGGGTATGCTCATATCAGGATTACTCAACTGAAATATTTAGAGTGGTTGGTTGGGGGACTCACCATCCACTCAATGTAGTGCTGCTCTTGGGTGACTGCCCTTTCTTCCCTTCCTTTCTGTCTCTCCTTCATTCTTTCCTTTTCCTTCTGTCTACAGGTGACTACACTAAGTGACAAGGCAATTGGTTTCTGGTACACCAGGAAACCATTTACTACGTTGGGTTAGTTTTTGTTTTTGAAGGCTACAACATGCTTGCATGTGTCGGCCTTGGTCACCTATAGGTGGCTCTCCATGCTGCTCGATCTCTGGCAGCTTCCCTATTTAGTCTCTTATCCCTGAGGTCACATTCAATGACCTCATCCCAGGTCTTTTTCAGTCTACCTCTCACTACCCTACCCCCAACATTAACAACTCTAACCTTCTGCACCCAGTTATCATCCCCCATCCTCTCCACAGGCCCAAACCATAAATCTACCTCTCATCATCACAACACCAATACACTCAAGTCCCATCGTACCTCTCAAGTCTTCCATCGTAAACCTAGCCCCCCCAGGCCTTGCACTCAAGGACACACTGCACATCCACCTAATCACTGCCACTTCTGTACGTTTCAGCCTGCGAATATCCTCTTCCTTTACTGCCCAGGTATCTCAATCATACAGCATTACACTCCTAACACATGCCACATACAAAGATCCCCTAGCATGGAGGGAAAGCCCTCTCAATGTCAGGAGAGGCAACAGCCCCCTAAACTTCTTCCAACCACTTCTAACTCTAGCCAAATTATGGCACCTGGTGGTTTAGTGGGTAACTGAGGCACTCCAATCGGATTGAGCTGGTGCATGTTATATCCAAGGGGTGGTTGGGGTTTATCGTAATGCCACTTTAGGATGAGTGGGGCTGGTCACTTTCATCTTAAATGTCAATACCAACTTGCCTAGCCCTGGGCTCCTACACTCCTTATGGGGCAACACAGGAGAAAAAAAAAAAACTTACTGTATTAATCTTCTTCCGTTATTCGGAAGGCCAATTACAATCACCCCTTGGATTTCGTGGGAGTATATTCCTGCAGTGTGAACATATCATCCCAACAGAGGAATTGGTTTGTTAATCTTCATCCCACCTCTGTTGTCCATTCCTCTTCAGATCAGACATGACACCTGCAAAAAAAATGTTAGTTGTAAATTTGATACTGTAAAAATAACAATATTGCAATAATAAAATATCGGTAATAATAGCGTGTGACGAGTAAGGATTGAAGTTTGGATGATGAAGTGCTTGAAAGGGTACAACAAGGATGAAAGGTGGCTGGTTCTTTGAAAGCAGTGATAAGAAATTGGGAGGTGAGCATGAAATAAAAAAGGGCTCTGCATGATAGTATTTTGATACCAACTAACAAATGGAAGTGAAGCTCAGACCTTGTGGGAAGGAAATACATCAAGAGTGAGTGCTGTGGAAATGAGTTACTGTATTTGACAGGAGCATGTGGAGTTACATTGAGACAGACTGACAAATAAGTGAAGGAGTGTTGTGTGGATGTGATAGAAAGCATTAGGAGAAACACTATGACATGGTCTGGCCATGTGAAGGGAATGGAGAACTAAAGACTAACAAGGAGAGTGCATGTGAATAAAGTGGAGAGGGGGAGAGGGAGGGGGAGGCCGAGGATGGGCTGGAGGGATTGCGTGGAGATTTATGAGAGAAGGGGGTGTGAGCTGGGGAAAGGACAATGAAACGGCAGGGGACAGGGCAACATAGAGGCTGTTTGTGGCCATCCCTCACAGGATTAAGGCACCTGGCAACAGACAATAATAAACTGTGATGAAGTAACCACCTTTTCCTACTACAACACAATACGACTAAAAATGTATAGACTGCAATGAAGTAACTACCTTTCCCTGCTACAATAACACAGCAAGACAAAATAATAAATTTAATATAACACTGATGCAGGAACCACCTTTCTCTGTTTCAGTAATACAACTCAATCCACTCTGCACACACTGCAATGCTCCCCCACACCACAACTCTTGCCAAGAGCAACACTAAGTCTTCAATACAACCTCACAAAAAGACCTCCGTGAGTGACCAAAGTGGCAGATTCCCTAAGCTCCACTGGGTTAACCAGATGAGTGTGGGGTTGCAACAACATCTCTGTTGTCCCTCTTCAGGCATCAATGATAATCAAATATGGGCAGAGAAACACCATCCTTTCACCTTACAAATACTGTACTAACCAGCCTCGCTCACCTGTGGAAACTAGCCACTAAAGTGACAAGCAAGAGGCGAATGTGAATTTTTGTCCCAAAATGTTTATGATGCAGGATTTTCAGCTAATGCCTACACAATGAAAATTTCTTTGGGATAAACAGAACTAACAGCCTTGGTAATAAAACTGCATTATTGACAAAAGTTAAAGTATGTGCTACAACAAATGGGTTGGCAGAGGGTTAGTGCCCCTCTCCATAAAACTCAAAACTGCCACCCCTTATGGGATTATGGTGTCTAGCTACAGATTAAATAGTGATACGTGTGTATGTGCAAGTATGAAAGTACTGTATGCTGAAGGCTTATATTTACTGTGTAGTTACATGGTAATTTACTCAAATACAGACTGCACAGGAGACTGCTGTCTACCAACAATTATGCCTGAGTCAGTGAAATTGGTAGCTAATGACATCCTACAAATAATGTTCTGTGATGCACCACGGTTAAGGGATATTTACTGATATTTCACTCTGAAATCTCATCACACTGCTTCGTAATGGTGTTTACTGTCATGTTTCTAACAAGACCACCGTCTGGGAACACGAGCAAAAACAGTTATTTACTCTAGTTTCAGTCTGTACAGGACTCTGAATCCTTTCAAGTTTTCATGTTGTACATGACGTGTTAACACCAACACCCCACGTTATTCTGTCTGGTCTTATGGTGCTCACTTCTTTTACAGCACTGCACCAATTGGCAAAGTTTGGGACCCTTTTTGAAGCCACAATTATGGTGAAATCTGAATAATGTTTAAACTGAATCAAAGAGCTTCTTGAGCTTAGGGAGGAAGGGAAACTTATGAGTGAACAGAAACCGTAAGGTCTTCAGTACCAGATAAGTAGTTAATTTTTGATGCTAGAATCCAGTCAATTGTGAACTTATTTTGGGAATGAAATTTCATTAATTACAGTCTTCATTCTTCTGTGTCTGAGCTTTAGACTTTCAATTTTTGCAGTTGCACTAATGGGGATGTACTTTAACTTCAAAAAGAAAAAGAGATGAAGTGGGAAATTATTCAACTGAAACTATTTTATTCTCACAATGAACACCAATCAGTACAGTGATGAATGAAACTGCACTGAACAAACAATGTAAGAAGGAATAATAAAACAGAAGCAAAACAATCTCGTGAGGGACAAGCAGATTGTTAACAACGCCAGTCTGATCCATGACTGGGGCAGGGAGCAGTTTTGAATTTAAAACTGGTCATTCACACAACCCAGACCAAAATTGCTGATAAAGCAGCAATACACCACTCCTGACTGAAATGGCCAGAGTATGCATGAATTATGGACAACAGATGACAGACAGTGGTGGCATAATGGTGTGTGTGTATGTTGGAGGACTGCTGGGACTCACAAAGTCAAGTTTATAACCATCACCTGGACATTTAAGACCTACAGACACTTTAATGCCAAAAGGGGTGGCCAACCAATTGCCTTGGTATCACCCTGTCCTCCACCAATAGACTGCCCTTTCTCCCTCAAATATACCTCTCCAACCCATCCTTCCATCTCTCTTATCCCCCCCCCCACCAACTCTCATACTCTCCCAGTCATTCTTCATCTCCACATGGTCAAACCATCTCAAAGTACTCTCCCAATATTTCTAGCATATCCACAACACAATGCCCCTTCACTTCAGTCCACATCACCCAACATCCTCCTCAGATAATCCACTTCCACTTTTAATAAGAATAGTAAGCATGGAAAGACATTTTGTGATCCCAAATAACATAAAGTGAAGCTTAAGAAAAATGTAAACAGACAAACTACTATAATCTTACTGCAAACAATGTCAACCCACCTCTCCTGGGAGCTGGTGGATGTGTAAGGTGTCCTGCTGATCTTTTTGTGCTGCCGCCGCCTCTTATGCCCCTCTTCGTACTTTCTGGGCACATCATCACACTGATGGCTGATGTCCCACGGTTTCTCCACATCGGGCAGTTCCAGGTCCTCTCTTCGGCAATCCAGTTCCTGCGGCAAAAAAAATAAACATAATTTGCAGTTTCAGACAAGCCTGGGGTAACTAATTTTCAAACAGTTTTTAAGAAGATTCATTCAAGTCAGAGTAATTTGTCAATTTACTAGAATCAGCTTAATCTTATCTGGTCACTAACAACTTTTCACAGGGCCAGCACCCTGATCCTAGCCTGCTACTTCCTGACATCATGACCTCTCAAAGGGTTAACGAAAGCTGTATTTAACTCTTGTGGTCCAGCAATTCTCATCAATTGAATAAAATGGCCCAGAGTAAGAACAAAAGTAGAAATGTCACGGAAATCAAAATACAGGATATAAGCCACAGACCTGGAAAATTCTGGGCCAAGGTGAAGGAACTAGAGTCTAACTGATAAACCAACATGCACCGGACCTAACCCTGGCACTCTTCTGACGTCCCAACCTTGTAACATTAAGTTGGTTCCAATTTCTAACTGAATAATGTTCTCAAAGCGGCAAGGTAAACGTAAATAAGTAAATGGGTACAGCCAAGCCAAGACACCGCACATCCCTTGAACCTAACCCATAATGGCATTACCCATAATATTATAGCGTGCTAAAGTCATTGCTCAGGCGGTAAATTGAAATTTTAGAAAACCATTTGTCAAAATCCGCCAGCACGACTAGCTTTGCACTTGTATCAGGTTACTTGCCTTCACACTTCCTCTTTTGGTACACATTAATGGTACTTACCTATTCTGTGATGAATGTAGTTTGCCAACTGGCAGCCAAAGAGATGCAAGGCCTTCTCTCAGTCGGTGTTCAGGCGTAATTGACGGACAAATCGCCCGGCTCTTCCTCCCACCAGACGCCATGATTACCTGACAAGTGAGTCGTGACGGAGCCGAGTCAAATTCAGCTATTTTTCCTTGGTTCGACATAAAAATGACGTAATACTGAGACAATTGTAAAGACAAATTTTGGTTGCTCATCTTATTTCATATTAACTACAATTTAACTTGCAAAATAGGATACAAGCACTATCGACTCCAGCCATGGTCTTGAAATTACTGGAATCGCGCCACTTTTGACTCTTGAATGTTTGAGTTTCAACTTTCTTTTTACTTGGATATTATTCCTAGGCCTCCCATCGGCTGAGAATGGGCTACTCGAGATAGTTTTGAAACCTCTGAATGCCAAAATTTCTCAGCTAATAAAAATATTCTTGTTTTCACCTAAATAGAATTACCAAGAGTACCAACTTCTAAACTTTTCTTTTAGCTGTCTTGAAACTCATGGACCTTACCATCAATGGACCGTGGAATCTCCACTATTGTTAGTCTAATTATTGCTATAAGTATCAGTAAAAGAGAAAGGGTTAATTAAGATAGTTTCTGAAGCCAATGACTGCCAGAATTTCTCAATTGAACAATATCTCATGTATATCTACATATAACAGGCTTAGCTAGGTATACTAACTACTTACCTGGGTATACCAACTAATTTTTTAAGGCTGAACACTCCTAGTTATCATTACCAGAGATATGGCTACTTGAGAAAGGTTTTGAAGCTTTTACGCTTTCTGACTAGTGATTATCCGGTACATTTATTACTTTTGTCTGTTCTCTTCTCCAGGAGGCTCCCTCTTTCTTCCTCTCCAAGTTGACACCTAGCATAAATTTTTCCATTCTCGATGAACAAGCCTAAGTTTACATACCAGTGAATTCTACATGATGGAGTTACACTTGGCGAATGAACATGAACAAATATCAGCAAACATAGGCAGTGGGCATGTGTGACCGATCTGGAGAGCATATCGGTAATCGAACCTGAACGAGCTTGTGTGAATGTGAATGGGTGTGGGAACATCAACATCCCTTCAAGAGCCCATGGATAGCAATAACTCCAGTACAAAGGGTCAGGCAGGAGGCATTGAAACTATAACATAGAGTATTCCAGTATAGTTTATTATTATTATGGCACAAATGCACATAATACAAGGAAATCACAACAAATTATCAACACACCACACTTACACCAACCCTGATATTTGTTTTAATCATTATCATCATCATCCCAACCTCATTTTCCACATTTGGTAAAACAATGGTCTTTTAATTTCTAACTGATTTATGCTTATGTGGCTTCAAATATTAGTGAATTTTGACTTACGGACTTCTTGAGTTTTAAGCCAACTCTCAGTCCCAATTAAATTTATAGGAAGGGGAGCAAACGCATACAATGACTGAAACACGGTGCAGCCGAGGCCACATAAACACTTCAGATTATTACATATGGCCATCAACTTCGTACCTGTCTTGCATCTTTTTATCCTGGGCGTGTCTCTTACATTAACCTGGCTAAATCCACATGATTTTATTCAACATGGGTAAAAATCTCCCTGGACTTATGGAGTTAAAACAGTCTCAATAAAACCTACAGCCTGGCCACACTTTTATTTTATTCCAGTTACTCATCATCATCATCATCACCATCACAGAGAGCATGATAAAGTAACTGCGGGAGAACTATTACAGCATGTCCAATTAAATGGGCCATACTCTCATTCACTCACCTTTAAGCCCCCAGAATCCTGACTCCATTAAATACACTAGTACCAAACATTTGTAATCAGTCTGCCACACATACGCAAATATCAGGGCTGGTGGAAATCTAGCGTAGTTTTGATGGCCCCTCAGAGATAACACACTCCTGCCTTACAAGACAATAAGTCATATTCTAAGTGGCATACAAGGCTTCATAAGACCTCTTCCTTTGTGATTTATCATCCATGTTACAGCTGAGATGGTTCAGCCTTGTGGAGAGAATGGAGAATGAGACTGACTAAGGCAGTGTACATTATGTGAGTGGGATGGAGGGCAGAGAGGGCAGGATGAGGTGGAGGGGAGAGAGAGCAGGAGGAGGTAGAGGGGAGAGAGAGCAAGATGAGGTGGAGGGGAGACAGCAGGAGGAGGTGTAGTGGGTCAGGAATGAGGGTGGTGTGAGCTGGAGGACAGGGTGGCATGGAAACTATTATGGTCACCCTTTCTGGAATTAAGGCATCTGGTTATAAATAGACAGAACCCTTACCATTCTCTTTTATGTTGTCTGTATATTCCTAGTACTGTACTGTACTGACAAGGTCTGGTGCTACCCAGTTATATCCCTTAACTCATTTCCTATCCCCTAAAAGGAGGATGGTGGTCTACTGAAGGGCAACTTTATCCTACAGTCCACCAGGCTCATGTCCAGATAAGCCTGGGGCCGCTACTACTAATACTGCTTCTAGTACTGATATACAGTATGTAGTTAGCTTTTGTAACATACACAAGGACAAAAACATGTGCTGTGGCTAACACGTACATTAAATCACTGAGGAAAAGGCACTAGAAAATCTTGGACACTCTCAAAACATGACCCAACGAGAGAGGAGTGTAAAATGTGTTTCACCAACGCTTATCAATTAACTTTTAAACTGCGAGTTGACTTGCTTTATCTCCTGGCAGTTTAAGGGTTAACTGGCTTATCTAGCCAACTCTCGTAGTTCACAACCAAACAGAATGATAGGTAACTAGGATTCACTACTATTATTATCACCATTACCATATTATTATTAATATTTGTATCACCATCATGAACACCACCATCATTATCATATATTATCACCGTCATTGTCACCACAAATCACTTTCACTTACCATCACTGTAACATACACAGCAAACTCATATTCATTATCATCATCATCAGCAGCAGCAGCAGCACCATCACCATTAATGCCATGATCTTCCCCATAACCAACTTAACCATCATCACCAATCTAACCCAACCCTCCAACATACATCATCATCATCATCACCAATCTAACCCAACCCTCCAACATACATCATCATCATCATCACCAATCTAACCCAACCCTCCAACATACATCATCATCATCATCATCATCATCACCACCAAACATTAAAAATCTACTACATACAACTATAATGTCTTTAGATATGAGGAACTATATCTAACAAAATTAACTGCTATATCAAAAGTTCATATAGATGTAGAGTATACAGTACCTTATAGCATGGAAGTACAGCGAGAGAAATATAAACGTAAATATCTTACATCATCATATCACAATATTCTTAGTCAGTTTGCTTTCATTTTCATCTAGCAAAGGATCCCCAAGCCTTTCAGTTTAATTGATAGCCAGTTGTAGTCAGACTGCAGGATAACTCTGACTAATAACCAAGGATATTCATTCCTACCTCATCATATTTCATATCCATGAGTAAGTATACAGTGGGGCAGCTCTATCAGAGGAAAACAAACTGACTACACAGGTTTTATACAAAGCATAGGGAAGATCTACATGCAGAACTATCATCACAGTACCCAGCAAAACAGGCAAAAATGGCACAGTCTGCTGGTGTGGGTAAGCCAGTGGAATAAACGATGCAACGTAGACAACACTAACGCTGTCCGAGCTGTCCCGACAACACACGAGAAATCAGCCAGCAGAGTGGATGAGCAGATTATATATAGATGAACCACCCAAACAATTATGAATGTAAAATGAAACTCAAAATATGAGTCAATTTAAACATCTCAAATTCAACACATAATTTAGTGAGAATGTCTGAATGAGTTAAAACATGAATGGAAATTTTTACAAAATATTTCCATCATCACCATTCTAACCTCTTTCCTATGGCATCATCATCATCATTATTCTAACCTCTTCCCTGTGGCATCATCATTATTTTTCCACCAAAGAATGGGTTTACAAAGCCTGAATTAGAATGGGAATTATGGATTAGAACAGAAAAATATGAACATAACTATCTAACTAATGAAGCTCCGGATATATTATATATTAAAAAAAAAAAAAAAAAAGTTCTAACCCAACTAAGATCCCAAACTCCTTTCAGTTCACTTGACAGCCAAGTGCAGTCACATAGCCGGGCTGATTTGGCTGGCAGCCAGGGAGATCCACTCCTACCTCAATAAGCCCCACCAAATTTCATGCAACCTCGACTTAGTACTGAAGGGAGTGGCGCAGTAGTCAGATAAAAACAGATGACTACTGATCAATGAGTATGGCTTATGAGTGAGTAGGCATGACAGAAACAAACCATCTCCCACACAGATTCATTACTAACCTGTAGATAAGACTCACCAACTTTCAACCAACCATAACATGGTATCTGTGTCAATAGGCCAGTTCTATCAGATAAAAACAAACTGACTTTACAAATACATTACCACATTAAAAGGGGTTACTGGAGATGTCAAAAAGACTGAACTATAAAGGCATGAGAGTCTTAAAGCAGAAATGACATCCAATCACACACAGCACAGGTGACCAGGACATTGGAGGTGTGCGAGTCTGAGGTGGTGGTGAAACTCATTCGGCCTCCACACATCTGACTGTGTTGACCCACCGTGTTTTCAAGGCTTGACCGTACCTGTTAAGAAAAAAGGATTATTGCCACATTTCATACAGCCTATTTTGTCCAGAAACCAGATCAAAAAGGATTATTACCACATGACCCACTACACACTGTTTTAATCAGAAACTCAATGAACAGGGTTTTTAAAAGTTTCAATAAGCAAACCTTCTTTATAACAAACCTCCACTTACTAAATTTCAGCTTTACTTAACTCTGCGCCAAGTGAAGACCACCATCACCATTCATACCTACCTCTTTTTCCACCCTAGGATGGGGTGAGGCAGTATCCAGAGAGCGAGAAAAACCTGACAGGGGATGGTAACCCAAAGACTGCAAAACTGAACAGGCTATACTCTCATTCAAGCCCCTGGAATCCTGACTCCACCTCACACACATAAATCTCCACTCACAGATTAAGAACTTAGTGATTTATGGCACACATGAATGCACACAATACTGGGTTGTGTGGAACTGTAATGACCCTAATGAACTAGGGAAGGTATATTGCTAAACTGGCCTTGTATATCAATATTACAAGTAAACATTATCTTACACAAATTTCAGTTAATGATTAATTTCTCCTCCCCTCCCCACGCACTGGAGGGGGACGCCTTCACGTGCTGGCACTGAAATAATTAGGCAGCTCCAGTGTCCGGTTATAGATATGTCCCTCAACTCTCTCCCTATTCCCTAAAACAGGATCGTAAACTGCTGGATGACGTCAACTTCAGTCTGCAGTCTAGTGCATTGAAATCCTGGTGGGCCAGAGGCTGCTACCACTACTACACTATTACTACGACCACTGCTACTGCTATTGCTGCTACTACTACCACTACTACTGCTGCTGCTGCTGCTACTACTACTACTACTACTACTAGTCATTCCACTCACTGTGTTAAGAGTGATATTTGCTCCATGCAGTGCCAGTCCACAATCACACGCCACCACACCACCACCTCCACTGGCCTCACTACCAGATTCATGAAGACCTTTGACCTGAAATAAACATTGCAATATACTTATCACTCTCTTTCTCCCTCCCACTCTCTCTCTCTCTCAACAAACAATGCAACTGAGGTCCCACACAAACACGTGATATTCTCTCTCTCTCCATTTACATCAACCTACTTACCAATTTATTTATTGTTATCTATCTACATTCCCGTTTAATTATTTCACTCCTGCCTTTCCTTTAAAATATAACCATTTACTGAGTTCCAAGTCTTCCCTATATCTCATCCTTCTCCTCTACAATCCATTCTTTTCATTTCCTTTCTCTAAAACCTGACCCAGCTTAATTGATGTAATTTCTCTCTCTCATTCTTTACCTGGCAGACAGGGCAAATAACTTCATCCATCTGTTGCCATTGCACTTTACTGGCCAGCGCTGCAGCATCATAATTACACACCTCAACAAGAAGACGCTCCTCTGTAAAGAATAATAATAATAATAATAATAACCTTACTGTGATGAGGGCAAAATGCATCATACATATTCATCATCATCATCATTATTCTCACCACCACCACCACCACCACCACCATCATTATCATCATCATACAGACCTCTTTTCCCACGTATGGATGGCATGAGGTGGAATAGAGACCTGATAAAGGAGTACTTGCAAAAGTCTGCTCTGTTAAATGGGCCACACTCTCCTCCACACAACTAGGCTAACACAAAATACTGCATCATCACTTCAGAAACAATCCACTCTCTCTCTCTCTCTCTCACCCACCTTCCGAGAGAAGCTCTTGTTGTATTTCTTCAATGGCTGCTTTTTTCTCCGCTTCCTCCTCACCATCCCTGAAACAGCAATGAAACTTAATGATACGCACCAGCTACACGGCAATGAAGCTAGGTAAATGAAAAAAATAAACAGTGATTATATTTTCTGAATCTCTCTCTCTCACCTCTCCTAAGCATCGTCATGAGTTTTCTTTTTTTTCCACTTATAGGTTGGCTAAGGCAAGATCCAGCAACTAAGAAAGAGTCAGTATGAAAGTAGAGGAACCATCATCATCATCATCATCACCATCATACCTTTTTTCCAGCCCAAAGATAAGGTGACGTAGGATTTAGAAATAGGATAAAAGTGGGACAATGATCACCACTACCACCACCGCACACACCACTACCACTACCACCACTGCACATACCACTACCACCACCACCATTCCACACACCACCACCACACACACCATTATCATCATCAATATCATCATTAAGATATGGTGAGGTATGACAGATAAACAGACTAACTGATAGATAAATAGAAAAACAGAGATATACACAGACACACTTACCGTAGTGGAGTAAAAGCATTGGAGTGTGTCAGTGCCGCCCATTCAACCTCCATGACATCTTGCACCAGCCCAGTAAAGCGACTGTTATTGTTGTTGTTCAGGGCATCACCAGCTGCCCTAAACCGTTCAACCAGCTGTGAACGACTTGACCGCAGCCTCTCCATACACCGCTGCATTGGAGATGAATATTTATAATGACAATAACAACAACAGCAACAATAATAATAATAATCATCATCATCTGCCAACGGCCATACCACGTTGAGTACACCGCTTCCCGTCCGATCAGCGAAGTTAAGCAACATTGGGTCTGGTTAGTACTTGGATGGGTGACCGCCTGGGAACACCAGATGCTGTTGGCATCCCTACATGTCAAGTGGGGTTGGTGGAGGATTAGTGCCCCTCCCTGTAAAACAATTAACTCTAAGCCATTGGCCACCCCGTCTGGGATACATGGCGTCTGGCAATGAATGAATGAATGAATCATCTGGACCTAATAATAATAATAATAATAACAATAATAACAACAATAATAATACCTGGTAATAATACTATAATCATCATCATCATCATAATCATGTCTAGTTTCCCATGTAAGGATGGGGTTAGGTATAGTCCTGGAGCAAGAAAATATAAAAAAAACATCAATAACTCCATTATTATAAACATCCTATTTATGTGGATATTTTCTCCTCAATTTCAGTTGATTTGGGAATCTGTTTTGGTTGACGCTGGGTGTTCTTCATTGAAATTCACTTGGGTACGGAATTAAGGTTCATCTGCATTTCCTCTCTTTGTTTCAACACTTACCGGTATATAGAATCTGGTACCTGTAAAATCACGGTTTCTGCCAAAAACAGAATTTTGAGATATTGATCAATTTTTTCATTAATTTAGACAAAGCTAAGACACTTTTCGTCTACGGCATTCTCACTGCAAATTATTTTTATTTTACTCTTGAAGATAACTTAACCTAACCTTCAGGAGTACTGGTATATAAAATAAAAATGATTTGTGATGTAAATGCCATAGAAAAGAGGTGTATCAGTATTGTCTAAAATAACATAAAAATGGATCAAAATCTCGTAACTCTGTTTTTGGCTGAAATTATAGATATATATATATATTTTTTGTCACCTGGGTTCATCATCATCATCATCATCATCATCCAGACCTCCTTTCCCATCCTGGGGCAGGGTGAGGAGTAGCAATGTCCAGACAGCCCAAAACTGCCCAATCCAATGGGCCACGCTTCCATTCACTCATCATTCAAACCCCCGGAATCCTGGCTTATCGGATACCTCAAAAACATTCACCACGTTCTGTTGCTTCACATAATCGTATCGACTGACAGATAATACCCCCTAACCTGGTCAAATGTAGGTTCCAAGGTTAAAGGGTTATACATATACCTTGCAAAAAACCTCAGAAGTTACGACACTATAATAATGTTGCACCGAGCTACTTCCTAGTCTAAACAAAAGTAAAGTAGCTTTTCTATCTATCTATCTATAGCCCGACGCCCTAATCCCGCAAAAGGGTGGCCACAGACAAAACGCCTCCAAGTCACTCTGTCACCCACCATTTGACTCCCCTCCCCCCAACTCACCCCCCCCTCCCTCATATACCTCTCAACTCCATCCCTCCACCTCATCCTCGGTCTACCCCTCCCTCTCCCTCCCTCCACCTCACCTACATACACCCTCTTAGTCAGTCTTTCATTCTCCATTCTCTCCACATGTCCAAACCACCTCAGTAGCTTTTCCAATTAACAATTAAAAAAAAAAACTATTAGTCCTAAACGTGCGAAAATTTGTCAGATAACAAATTATACAATCACAGCAAGCTGGCTATATAAAAAATAAATATAAAAATAAACAAAGGCGAGCTGGTTCAGACCTTGCGATACACTTCCTTCCATGACAAAGTCCTTCCTCTGGGGTTCTTATACAGCCTCCTCAACCCCGCCCGCCGCTCCTCCCAGTTCTCCATTACTCCTCTGGCATTAATGTCCCTTGTGGGGGTTTGTAGGGTTTCCTAATAGCGTTGTAGAGTCGACAGCACAAGCAGGATGGTGGCTGACTCAAGCAAGATGAGACAGGATGCTTAAGATTTGGCTGAATTTTGACAAGAATTGGATACCTCGTCCCCTAAGATACTTCGTCACTTTGGCTCAAAACTCCTTTTTTGTGCTAATATATTAATTTTTAAGTGCATTTACATATCGCACAATAATTTCTTTAGTTATAGGAATAATGATAATAATGACTTAAGATCCTGTCATACCACAGCAAGGCTAGGTACCGAACTATTAATAAGTCGAATTCCCTGATATTCTGAAAACATTGCTCTAATGGCTTATCTTGTTTTTGGTACAATTATTAATTTGCATAAAACTGCAATCATAAATATCCATTACAGATACTAAGTCATTGATTGCTATTTCTTATAACTTATATGACTTGAGGATGTACAATTCTCCACCAGCAGACTCATAGCCGTTTATTAAACAGGTCTAAGATAGTTACTGCACTATTGAATTATGGTTTGGCAATATCGCGCCTCCATGCTAAATCTGATGCAGATTTTTTCTGATTCACTTTTCCTCCTATTGACGTTTCTTCTCCCTCCCCCGTCTCTCTCTCTCTCTCTAGGGATAGGAGGAGGTAGAGAAGGGAAAATGTAAGAAAATAAAAATTGCAATGAGGGAGGAAAGGGAGACTATTGGGAAGGAGGGGGAGGGGGTGAGGAGGCAGGGGGGTAAGGAGGGAGGAAGGGGAAGGTGTGGAAGAAGAGGGAATGGTGTGGCAGGGGAGGGTGTGGGAAGGGGGAGGGAGTGAGGAGTAAGGGACGAGGGAGTAAAGGGGAGGGTGTGGAGAAGAAAGGGAGGATGTGGGAATGAGGAAGGGGCATCAGCCAACAACCAAATATGTCACAGCAAAAATTCATTCACAGATGCAGTCATTTATTGAGCATTGAGTTTACATACACTAACACTATTCATAAATATATATTGTATCGTCTCTGGAATATACATCAGGCACAATCATACCATATTAATGAGGTATGTTCACCTCTCACAATCATTTTTATAACAATTTTTAAATCCATATGATATCTAAGTGTGTTTGTATGTCTACACTGCCAACAATGCTCTGCCAACACTGTGTATACCTTCACTATTTGCTCCTCAAACTCCCTTCTCATCCCTTAAAAGGAGGATGGTGAACTGCAGAAGGCCAGTTTCAGCCAGTAGTCCAGTGGGTTCACATTTATATAAGGCTGAGTCCACAAAACCAACTCCTTAAATGTTAGAGCATCCTCCTCCTCATATTCCTTTGGCATGTGCTTCAGTGTAGCTAGTTAGTAAGAATATCTCATACAATGTAACAATTCCATGCCACAACCAGCAGGGAAACATCAGCAAATCTGTTATCTTTAGGGTCAAAGGATGTAACTTCATGTTGCAGGGGGGAATAACCCACCCCTACCCATGTATGACACACAGGTATTGGCAAGGGAGACTTCTGAAGTGTAGGGTGAGATGTGTGGAATATTTTGTGGGATTGGCAGTGTTTGTGAGTGCAATAAAAACACCACAATCACAATGAGCATGACAAAATATCTGTCAACATATCTACCTATTAATTATATATTCCGATGTCTTAATCTTGGACAGGGTATCAACAAACAACCTGCTTCAATGTCACCCTGTTGTCTGCTATCAGGCTGCCCTTCCTCCAACTCACACCACCTTATTGTATAATGTATAAGACACTCATACTGTTTTATATAACACAACAGTGCATCACAAGAACTGTACACTACCATTAATTTTCCATTACATAATCTCTTGTCCTCAGTACTGTTGAGCATCAAACACACACACGCACACACACACACTCTACCCAGAGATAAATTCAGATATACAATAATATATACAGGTATACAACTTATGCAGTTCGAACAGTAACAGTGTGTGTGTGTAAAAGGTTCATAACTTCTACTAAAACTCAAACTTCTGGTATACATATAAGGCCAGACTCCTTTGACATACCAGGGGATATATTTATAACTTCTCCTAATCTTACGCCAAGTATAACAACAATGGTAAAGGTGGGACAAACACCATGAAGTGATTGGATGAGGTGATCATCTCTGTAACTGAGGCCTCTGAGTCTGTGGTGGGTTATTCACTTAGTCTGGATACTGCATCATCCTAGTCACCACAGTTACCTCCACTAGAGGTTACTCTAAATACTCATTTTACCTGCCAACCCACAGAAACTGGATGGACACCTGAGCTGAGCAGTGCCAGCCACCTGCACCACAATTCAAACCCTGACACTAACAGGCTGGCAGCTTTGTGGTCAGCAAAGCATATATACATATTTATCTTCACTTACATAGTTACCAAATGCTTCACAATGAAATCAGTGAATATTAATGTGATACAATACACACAACAACCTGATCTGTGATATTACAAAACTCTCAAGGAGAAGTCTTTCCTGTCAACTGGTAAGGATCTTTATAAATCCATCCCCTGGACTCTAATACCTACTTATGGCTAAGTCTGTTATTATGCTCAGCTCAGGTTACAAACAACCATATGATCTGTGTTACTAGTGAACTGTTGAGCTGTTATAAAGACATTTCTCCAATAAAATAGTCAGCATCATTAACAATTACATTTTCTGGGTTCTAATGCCTATCTATTGCTTGGTCTGTTACTATATTCAGCTTAGGTTCCAACATTTTACATTGCAGGTACTACAATATGGACGGAGTTGTTATGGTGCAATCAGAGGGGCATTACTGTGCTGTATTACAATAAAGTACAGTAAAACACTTGGTCTAACCCCACCTGACTGCATAACTTACTGAATATCTAATCAGTCAATGCAAGAATGGGTCCTCTATCTTGTCAGTATCACTATTTTGAACTATTTAATATCACAAGTTCACATTTTCACTCATGTCTTCATGTAACCCCCACCTGACCAATCATTTCACTCAGTCAATAAACTACTCCTCTGAAAGTCACAAAGCACATAACCACCACAACTGTGTATATGAAATAGCTTCTCCCTCTAACAGCTATTTTTGTCACCTATGAACTATGCCATTATGCAAAGACTGATGGTACATTAAGGCAACAGTCGGCCTGGCTTGTTGCACCTCGTTTGGGTCCAACTTGGTCGTGGCAGAGGAAATACTTGAGCCGTTACACTAAAGGTAGGGGATATATTAACTATTTACACTTTTTATTACAATACACTATTTTCTCTCTAAACAAAACTCATTATGTGTTTCCCAATACATAAAATGGTGTATTTATCTATCGATCTGTACAATCAAGTGCCCTAATTCCGGATGGGGTGGCCATGAACTAAATGTCTCTACTGTATGTTATCCTGTCCTCTGCCATTTGGCTGTCCTCTCTTCAAATCACAACATTCTCATTCATAGACCTCTCCACCCCATCCCTCCACCTCATCCTCCATCTCCCTATCCCTCTCTCCTCCTCCACTCATATCGACTTTCTGTCTGGTATTTGCTTCAGGTAAGGAGGCATCAAACATCTTTTAGACATAGGGTACCTCACACACTACTAAAATTCTTAAACTGTAGTGAAAGGATATACAGGTACTGTACTTTTACTCAATGCACCTCAAGTTTATCATTTGGCTCCTCACCAATACACATGGCCATATATATATTCAATAAATTCTCTCTCTATACATATAACCTGCAATAAATACACATCAATCACTATCCCTATCCTATATAATTTCTAAGATTCTATTTATACAGCAAAATGCAGCAATATATATTACGAGAATGCCACACACATCTTCATCCCACACTATAGTCCGTTCACTCTAACTTGGCAGAGATTTTTGTCCTTTTGTTGCTTATTTCTTGAAGCTCAGTGGCTGAAAAGACAAAACTACATCCCTTCCACAGCACTTCTTCATGACTAGCATCATATTCTAGTGTTAATCTTTTGTTACATTTCAATAACAGAACAAGACAATACTGTGGCACCACATTCTTTCTACAGCACTTCTTTGTGACTAGCATCATATTCTAGTGTTAATCTTTTGTACCAGAATAAGATAATACCTGTACTATGACCCTACACATTTTTCATTGCACTTCTTCATGACTAGCACCAGATTCTGGTGTTATTTTCTTACATGTCAGTGGCTGGATAAAGTAGTACAATTGATCTACATCCTTTCCACAGCACTTCTTCATGACTAGCGGAGCATTCAAGACTGCGAGATGGGGAATTTTAGCCAAGTTAAAATGAATGCAGTATAGTTTTGCTTTCAACTTAGGGCATCGTTCATTTATTTATTTATTTATTTTTGAAATTTCCAATCATTTTTTCAGTTTCGGAGAGAAATTTAGGACTGAAGGGGTTCGACAGAGCTGTGGATAGATAGAAGCTTTTACAGTAATTGGTGGGGTCAGATAGATAGAACTCTAGATGGAACCTGAAATAGATAAATAAGCCTTGGATAGATAAAGGCTTTTTGAAATAGAAGGGTTAGATAGGAAGGACTTGAGAGAGAGAGAGAGAGAGAGATTTTTTAACTGGATGGGTTAGACAGACAGACAGATAGATAGATAAAGCCTTAGATAGATATACAAATTCTGAACTGGATTTAGCTAGAGCCATCATTAACCCCTTCACTACAACACACCCATCCTAGGCTGAAAAAAATGACCCGATATTAACCTAAAGAATGAAAGATGAAACTACCTTGGACCAGCTGACTAGTAAGCTAATTCCCGTATATACAAAATTGGTCATTTAATTGGTCATATATATTTTTTCCCCCTCTCTCTCTCTCTCTCTCTCTTTTAGGACGATGACCAGAGAAAGGAAAAACAAATTAAGATACAAAAAAAATCCATTCGTAGATTACAGGTGTCCTCTGTTCGTATATCTAAAAATAATTTGAAATTTTTGAACAAGTGAATGGTGCAGAGTTCAAATGCCTGTATTGTCGATGGTTAAAATTAATACACTTCAAATAAGTAGATGCTAATGTCTACAAGAGATATTTTGGGAAGTACAGAGAGTTTTCAGTCCATTACAAATAAAGGTAGATGATCCATTACCTGTAGAAATGTTGGGTGGGTGAACGGCACAGGTCAGAGCCGGAATTCTTTGTTTTCCCTAACATTTTGGGTTCCACAGACCCTGAAGATGGGTTCTGTGTGGCCCAATATAAAGAACATAAAGAATGCCAGCTCTGTCCTGTGTCTCTACCACCCATTTCCATTACTGACATATTGTAACTTGCAATACTTTGGTGATAGAAACTCCGTGTACAACGCAATGACGCCTTCGCCCAGGCTTGGGCTCTGGGAAAGCGTGCTAGGTCAGCAAGTTTAGTGGGGGCATGTATGCACTGGGGGGGGACACATATACATCGGGGGTAGACATATTGTGGAGGAGGTACAATATTATGGTCATGGGAACTCTTTGCTAAGGGTTACAAAACAACTTAGCGGAAATTAGCTTCTTGAGATGTATCCACCTAACACAAACCCGACTAAAGATGAGGAATTACTGTACTTGAGAAAATCCTGTTAACAGATGCAAGATACTGGACTGATATTTCTGAGGAAGTAGAACTGACCTTCACAAATCTTCCTTATTCTTTTGTTTACATAAAGATACAGTAATTTATCATGGAATACAGTTTACAGTTCTATATACCGAACTTAATGTCTAATGTACGTCAATATTTTTCTGCTTCTGAGGATGGTAGATTCCATATATGCTTGGCTCCAATACCCTTCCTTTAAGTTTGTGCAATCTTCAATACAACCCACCTATATCATCTGGATAAATGCTGAAAACCTGTCCATGGCCTGGCTAATTTCTATTTCTAGAGATGCTGGAACTGACTAGATATGGGGAGCTTCAGGGCGTAACTCTGAACATACCAAACTCAATGAAATGGAGGTTAGACAGTATGTTTTTATTTATTTATTTATTTTTTTACCCATTGAATTTTTTTTTTCTTCCACAAAGCACCATCCAAAAAATAATATGACACTCTGTGGGGGAATTTCAAAGGCACCATGGCCGGTATTCTTGTTGGTTAGGGAAGCTCCTTAACACCTTTTCCTTAGTGAATTAATTGTGGATATGCCTGAATAATATCACTAAGTATGCTATTTATGCTGAAAATGGAGGTAGTGGAACGATTTAAGTGACTCAGAAGAAGACAGTCAGGAGTAATAACCAAAATAAACTGCTTAGGAAGAGGTGTTGGGGGCTTCCTTCACCAACGGAAAGACCGTATGTCCAAAATTCTGCCTTCTATCCTCCGTTTTCTCTCTTTGATGTTGGTGCATTCCAAGCTACTCCGCAAAGGTCCTTATTTTTTGCTTGCTTCTTTGTCTGTGTAAAAAGATATTACAAAATGCACTTGCTCCCTTGCTAAAATAATTTTTCTATCTATCTAAATGTTGAGGTTGATCCCTGCCATGAGGCGACTTATTTTCTCGTTGTTTCTGAGGATGTTGGACTTGATTGCGGAAAGCTTGTCCCGTTGTTCCTGTACTGCTGATTCCAAGTCCGCTAACTGTGATTTTAGTGGCTCCAGTGATTGGTCTGTTGCTCTGTGGGTGAAGAGGAATGCTAGGGCAGGTTAGTGTAGGGTTAGGTTAGTTTAGGATAGATTAAGTTACGTAATGGTTAGGTTTAGGTTTAAGTTAGTTTAGATTAGGACAGATTATGTTAGGTTAGCTTAAGTTGGTTTAGGCTAGGATAAATTAAGATGGGTATGTTAAGGCTATGATAGGATTGTTGCTGTTGCCAAATCCAACCCTAACTTGTAGATGAGAGTTTGAAGGTTGGACACACCTTAACTTACCCTGACCTCACCTTAACTTACCCTGACCTCACCAATCTTAGACATTACTAACCTAGCTAATCATCATCATCATTATCATCATCAATCATCGTCATCATTCTTTTGTCCTCTTTTTCCCGCCCATGCACTGGTTATAGTAGTTGCATAAATCAAGGAACGTATAAAACATAATATTCAAAGGTGTAATCAACAGCCTGCTCTGTAAAATAGGCCACACACTCATTCCCTCACCACTCTAGCCCCTGGAATCCTAACTCTACGACCAACACCCACTTCAGATAAATCACACAGTCCAGTACTCACCCCTGTTCCCTCCTCAGTGTGTGCGCAAGCTGTCTGTTCTCTGTTTGCCACATTTCAAGTTCCTTCTGCATTGAGTCTAAGTCCTCTTGAAGGTAGTCAAGCATCTTGGCTGAAAAATGACCACAGCATAATGAGACAATGCTGAGTCTTTATATATTCATCTAAATAATCTAATGCAGCTGTCATTACACATAGATGGACAGACAGACAGACAGACAAGTAGGAATTAGGCTGAAAAACACTGGCAGGCATTACCCAGAATTAAGCATAAGAAAAAAAAAAAATGGGCTGAAGAAATTCATTCATTTCATTCATCATCTAATCCAGTATTGCCCCATTAGGAGCGTAGGAGCTCTGGACTAGGCAAGTTGGTCTTGACATTTAAGATAAGAGTGACCAGCCTCACTCATCCCTGAGTGGCATTATTTGAGCAACAGACTCCAACCACTCCTTGGATATAAACCTGCACCAGCTCAAACCAAATGGAGCACCATAAATACCCACTAAACCACCAGGTGCCATAATTTGGTTACATGGTTACCACCTAGCATAGTAAATGGTTTCCTGGTGTATGGGAAACAACCTGGCTTGTCGCTCAATGTAGAGTCACCCACAGACAGAAGGAAGAGGAAAGAATCAAGGAAGGAAAGACAGAAGAAGAAGGAATGAAGGAAGAGAGGAAAAGGCAGGGACCCATGAGCAGCACTACATAAGTGAGTGGATGGTGAGCATCCTCACCTAGGATTATTTTTACCCCAACAACCTAAAATCTTACCTAAGTGATGAACACTGTTTGAAATGAGCCAGATTTAATTACCTGGAGGTCCATATATAACTCTCTTCTTCCACTCCACCAGGTGATACCTTGTGTGTTGTGCTGATGGCTCAGTACACGTTGTTAATGTCTACCCTGCATCATTTATTCATTTCCTACACCCACACCCACACCTGCAGACAGGGCCATCCTCACAAAACATACAATACCACCAGCTCAGTTACTAATGCAGTGCCTATTTCTGACCACCCTGAATAAACAAAAAGGATTAAATACATTTCTACCCATCTCATCCACCTACCCAGCGGATTAACGGAGCGAGTGATGGACTGAATACTTCCACTGAGCTTCTGTACATCCTTCTGTATCACCTCTCGTTCCTTCTTTCGGTTTGCATCACTTAGAAGCGCTTGTTCCTGTGGCAGAGACAATATTAGCATCATCATTAGTCTGATGGAATGTGGGAGATCGAGGAGGGGATGGAAGGATGAGAAGGAGAGATACAGGAGAGAATGGGGTGAGAGTTGAAGAAAGACAGCCTGATGGTGAAGACGATGACATGGCGGAAATCTGTTTGTGGTCATCTATTATGGGATTAAGGTGTTTGGCTACAGCCAGACAGGTAAACAGACAGATGCATAAATGGATTAGCCTCACCTTAGCAATTTCTTTATGACTCTGGACACTAACTTTACATGCCATACACCTACACATGTCAACACTTGCTACAAAAATCCACCATCAATATACAATAAATGCTTACAATACTGACAGAAAGAACACCTTCACACACTGGCAATGATAAAGCTGTACTAATGTCCCCCAATTCTTTTCCTATCCCCTGAATAGGATGGTGGAACACAGGAGGACAACTTCATCCTGCACTACACCAGGCTCACATTCACAAGACCCTGGGGCCACAACATCAATAACCACTGGTATACTCCCAATAGGTTAATCTAAGTTACAGTAGATTATATTACATGAAGGATGTCTTAGGCTAGATTACATTACATTAAGGATGTCTTAGGCTAGGTTATATTACATTAAGGATGTCTTAGGCTAGGTTATATTACATTAAGGATGTTTTAGGCTAGGTTACATTTCTTTTATCTCAAGCCAAAACAATGATCCAAAAGTATCAGGAATGCACTCACAATGGGAACTCTTCTGTGTCCCGGGGTCTCAGGGGAGAATGCATTGCGGCGACCATCCTCCATCTCCTTCTTGGTCTCCAGGATCTGAGCCACCAGGAGTCCCGCCCCTTCTCCTGTCCCCTCCACCATTGCAGCACCACCACCACCACCACCACCACTGGCTGCATCTACACCAACCTGGGGCACAAGGAATATCATCATCATAACCAATGCTGGTCATCATCATTGTTATCAGTAGCAGCAACAGCATCATAATCACCAGCATCATAACCCCTGCTGCTCATCATCATTTGCATTATTGTAATCCTCCTCATCATCATTATCATCATCCTAGCCTTTCCCTCCTTTCCTCCCTCACCTCATCCAGTGGAACAGCTGGCTTGCTTTCTTCCACTGTGAAGTTATCATCATCATCATCCCCTGCACCTGATCCACCCACAATCACATTTGCCACTGGTTTTGCTGTCCCCGGTCGAGGCATCTGCTCCTCCTTGCTCACCTCCCGTCTCTCTCGCACCCTTGGGGGGGCCGGGCGGGCGCTGGGAGGGCGAGCAGACCGCCGCCCAGTCCGGGGTCGGGTGCTGGGCTTGTCCTCTCCTGGCCCTCTGTGTTGGGTTGATAAATAAAACATTTAGTTCTGTCTTTATTTAACAAGTTTATGTGCTGGAGGGGAGCACATTGTGGTGGCAGTGATAGGTGGGAGAGCTGCCTGGTTGTGTAAATGTACCTCACTCCCTTCCTCTACCCTCAGAGGGGGATGGTGAACGGCAGAAGAAAGGTAATTCTGCCCAGCAGTCCACTGGGTTCACATCCAGATGGGACTGAGGTTGCAACTCTTACTACTCCTAGATACTGCACACAAAAAGTACGGTATGGGCAATAAAAATCAGTGGCACACATGTTAACAAGCCAGACCAACAAGACCCCTGTTACTGGGAGCTGTGGTCTGGCTAAAATAATTAATTTGGAAAAACACACACACACTATAATATACAATATTTAAAACACAATATGCACTGAAAGACACCACAATACAACAAGCATATAGCACTCTTTCACTCCCAGTCTCCTTGTCTTGCTCTCTCACAAAACATAACACGCTGAAATCTATCTCAGTCTCTCTCTCTCTCTCTCTCACCCTGGTATGGGTGGAGGGGGTAGGGGTGGGGCAGGCACATCCCCATCCCCACCATCATCAAATTGCTCCATGGCTCTTAGGGGCTGCGGTCCAGGGGTTGGGGGGGTCCTCTGGGGCAGTCCAGGGGTTGGGGTGGTCCTCTGGGGTGGTCCAGGGGTTGGGGGGGTCCTCTGGGGTGGGGCGGGGGTTGGGGGGGTCCTCTCGGGCAGGGCAGAGGCCGGGGGTTGCTTTGGGGACTCAAGGGACCCCACCCCAGAGTCTGGGGGTTCCAGAGGTTGAGGCGGAGGTGAGGGGGCATCACCTTGGCCTTCACCTGTGGATAAAAACTGAGACTAAGAAAGCTGCCATCATCATCATCATCATCATCACCATCATCATCATCATCATCATCATAAAAACTGATATTAAGAAAGCTGCCATAAATCATTATCATCATTATCATCACAACCCGCTTGACCACTATGTATCATTAACTACAATCATACATCATCACCATTACTCACCACTATGCGGAGCGACTGCCTTTAGTATTGCTGGATCGATGTCGTTATTGTCCTGTGTTATAAGCTCTCCTCCACCACTCTCCTCTCCGCCATCCCCTCCATCAACTTGCATCAGCGACGTTGGTCCGTTTGTCAACCCTTCTTCCGGTGCTGAGTGAATATCTGTGTTCATGGGAGCGCAAGATGTTATATGGAGACAGGGATGGTAGGTCAATGGGATGGAGTCAGGAATTCTGAAGGCTTGTGTAATGCCCAAATGTATGAGTAACTGATTTTGCTGGCTCATACCAACTGTGAACCCAGTGGACTCCAGGACAAAATACCACTACCACAGTTAACCATTCTCCTTTCGGGGAGACAGGAAGGGGACTTAAGACAACCTGCATAATCAGGCCCTTCCACTACCTAGTCATATCAGTGCCATCCTCCTTTATGTTGACACCGATATAATTTCCAAGTTATACAAATGTCTCTCAGCTCCATCCTTTCCCCCAAAAGGAAGATGGTGGACTAGAGAAGAAAGGCAACTTTAGCCTGCAGTCCAGTAGGTTTATGCAGGTGAGTCTAGGGAAAAAAAGCTACAATAACATCAGAATGGAATGTACGAATAATGAGAAGGCAAACTTTGTACACAATAATAACAATCATGACAGCACTGTAATAACAGCAATTAATAATAATAATAATAATAATAGTAATAATAATACACAATGGCTCCACCCAACAGACATCATGAGAAATTGTAAGAACAGTTAGAAAAAGGCATCAGAATACCACAACATCAAGTGAGAGAAAAAAAAAACACCATACAGATATAGTAAAGTGATAAAAAGGTGATTAAAGATGGCAGAACATCAAAATACAGTGATAAAAAATTACACCAGCAGACTGATAGAGAAAAATCAATGTATTTATACGATGACAAATAATAATAACAATAATAATAATAAAAAGGGGTAACATGAAAAACATAATGGCAAAATACTGCAACAGGGTGACTATAAAACACTCAAAAGATGTATTCCATTAAAGAGAAGATAATCAGTAAACTCTAAATTATCTGTCATCATAATATCCGGCGCTGCTGGCTTGGTTCTAGTAAAGCAATATCCGGCAAAATTATGCAATAGCAGGCACCAAAATGGGACGTAACCGGTGGTTCTATGCGATATCTGGCGTTGAGGTGTATCAACCAACTTGGAAACAGTAGCCAACTGGCGCTGTATAACTGTATTGTATCATTACTCCTTATTGTATTTTATGCTTAATTTTTATCTTTTACTCATGGGAAAGTTTTTAGGATAGAGGTTTGAGAGAGTAACACAATATCCAGCTCAACCCCGAATGTTGAGCCGATGAGGGGTACTATGCAACATTCGGCACTTTGCTTTAACCAGCGTAGGGCTTGGCTTAATTACACCAGATAATTGAGAGTTTACTCTATACGGTAAAGTAGATAGCTGGAACACAGACATAAACACAAACAGTGAAGGAGAGACTAGCTACCTTAAGATTGGTTAGGTAGATTAGGTTAGCATACCATGGAGTTTGATTAGGTTTGGTTAGGTTGAGTTGGGTTGGGTAGGGTTGGGGTAGGAAAGGAAAGGTAAGGTAAGGTAAGATAAGGATTGATTAGATTAGATTAGCTTATCCTAGCTTAGGCCAGGCTAAGTTGGGTTGAGTGGCTCTATTTCAGGTTTGGCCAAGCAAGGTGATGTTAGCACAACAAGGCTAATTAAGGTTTAATCTGGGATACGAAGGTCTTATGCTTTGTAGCTATTATCAACATTACTTTGTATTTCTGTACATATTTATTAAGCTTCCAATTTATATTAACATATACACCTAATTACCCACAAAAGTATGCACAGGAATACAAAACAACACTGATAATACATGTTACAGCTTTACTGAGGCCAGTGAACTGTGAGAGTCTATGGGTGCCTTTCAGAATGCCCAAAAATAAGCCTATGCACAACACTGGCAGAAGCTGAACATTAAAACTCCCATCACTGCATCTGTTAACCCACAAACTGCGGCTTTGGGAAAATCTGATATGTCCCTAGTACATGCATATTTCTTTTCTTTTCTTTTTTCTTGCCAACTCATTTTTTTATCGTAGTGACTCTGAGAATGTGATGAAATATTTGTGCGTGATTTTTTAAGTTGAGAGGTGCCATAGTATAGCCGCTATGCTGGCCTGATGCTACAAAAGTATCAGGATAAAATATACTTTCACATTTCATTGATGACCAATTTTATGGGTATAAGGTGGAACTGGGCATGCTGAAATATGGGTGTATAAATTTTCAAATCAATACGTTCCCTAATTTTGCTGTAATGAGCATCGAAGCAATTTTCATCATCGTCAATTTCATCAATGCAATTTTAAATTCAAATATTCAGCCTGACTTTCAAGAGGCATATGACACTCCTCCTGGAAACAGATCAAGCTGTCTGTCGCAGTCTACAGGTTAACGTGTGGGAATATGTATGTGTCACAGCATGTGTGTTAATGTACGTGCATCCCAGCACTTGTGTGTCATCATCACTGTGGTGGTGGTGGTGGTGTAACAGCACAAAATGGTGAATCTGAACCACAGCAATCAACACACAATGACACCACCACATCTTACAACTAAACACACACTGTAATTCACACTGTGTGTATGTACGCTTGCTGTGTGTGCGTGACTGTGTGCAGGAGGGGAGGAGTACCTTCAGTGGGTGGTGGTGGGTCAGGGGGCTGTTCTATGTCCTCCCTTCCCTCCTTCCCTTCCACCCCAGTCTCTGTCTCCCCTCCTCCCTCTGCCTCTGCCTCCCCTCCTCCCTCCGCTTCCACCTCCCCTCCTCCCCCTGCTTCCACCTCAGTCGTAACTTCCGTCTCCGCTACACAAAAATTACCATCAGCCAGTATTAGCGCTAAACTCCTCACTGGGTAAAACACTACAATATATTCTACAAATATAGCGTGATCTATTTGCCAGTCCATCTCTACATTGTTTTCCTTATCTACAGATGTTGCTAGAATTTCAAAAATGGAGTAGCTGAGCCTGATTATGGGATGGTCCAAGAATACAGAAACTAGGATGGCCAGGCATATTTCAGTGATGGCCTATGTCACCTCAGCTACCCCTCTGGTGACACCAATGTTTATTAATTTTCAAGGAACAGCTTGGGAAACAGATCATTCAAAAAAAGGGTAATTCTTTGCAAAATAAAAACGTAATAAATTTTACCTTGATAACCGCAAATGGGGCATCCCAGACACAACCTACGCTACTCGCTGGGGTTTTTAGGTTAGTAAAAATGATGAAAATAACACTCAAAATGGCAGATAAAAATTCACTCCAAATTATCTGACAACTGTAACGTACCAAACTGTCATGGAATTAACACACACACACACACACACACACACACACACACACACACACACACACACACACACACAATCCTTATTTAAAACTTTATAAAGCCACACCTTGCAAGTTTAGGGCGTTTAGCTTCACATATAGATATATAATAAGAAGGTGTTCAATCTTCTATCCTCACACAATCAATGCATATTTAAAGACAACAGTTTATTTGTGAACAAGTATAACAACAAATGATACATGACTAACGCAAGAAACTTCACTGCATTTACTCTCCATGGTACTGTAGGATAACTTTTATTTATTTATTTATTTTTTTTAATTTATAACTGAGTGTACTTCCCAAAATAGCACACGTTTTGTAAGCCTTGCTACCCAAGTATTCGGATTTCTTGTTTTCTTTTGTACGATCAGCATCAAATGATAAAAGAGACATGGTATATACTGCTAAAAGAGGGAGAGATAGACTGAGAAAGTATATACCTCTAAAAGACAGACAGATGGGGAGAGTACGTATAGCTGAAAGATAGATGGATAGAGAAGACAGACGGATAAAGTACGGTATACATAAGGTAGAATGGATAAAAATATACAGAAATATACAGATACATATGAATGCAATGTTGATGTAATGTGAGATATCAAACAAATGATAGATACAGATAGACAGAGAAAAAAGAGGTAAAGTGAGAAATAATACAAATGATATATGAGAGATGGGGGTATGAGTTGGGAGCAGGGCAGTGAAATGGCGGGGAACAGGGCGACTTGGAGGCGATTTGTTGTGGCCACCCCAAACGGGATTGAGGAGTCTGGCAATAGATAGATAGATAGATAGACTGATAAAGAAGTCATGTGAGAAATAACATAACAAAAGATAGATAAATAGACAGAGACAAGGGTAATATAGGTAATACCACAAACCTAATTATACAGGTCATCATTACCATCCTCCTCCTCATCATCATCATCATCCTTCTCCTCTGCATCATCATCATCATCATCATCATCATCATCTGGACCTCCTTTTCCATCTCCACTGGGCCCAGACAGCCAGAAAAAACTTGATAGATATGGACCAAAAAAATGCCCAACTAAATGAGTCACACTCTCATTCACCCATCATTCAAGCCCCAGGAATCCTGACTTTTCAATTACTTACCTAATTTAGCACTAGGTGGGCGTGGAGAGCCGCCTAGGGTAGGAGCGGATGCCTGAGAAAAAAGGAAACCATTATTATTATTATTATTTTATCATCATTATTATTACTATATTACCATTATCCATCCAACCATCCATCATCCTTACCAGCATTTTCGTCACCATCATCATCATCATCATCATCATCATCATCATTATCCTCTTCCTTGTCATCACCATTATCCTGGCTCTCACACAAGGAACACAACCACATTCATGTATTCTGACTATGACTACTAAGCATTCATCTAAAGACTCTCTCGCATCCTCAGTAATATCTTCCTTCTTAGAATTACTGCTTAACGTATTTTTACATATATATATATTGCTCTCTCTCTCTCTTACCATCTCCTCATCCGTAGCATGTCCATTCGGTATCATCTCAGCTGCCTCGCTAATAACTTCATGTGGGGGGGAGTTCTCCTTCTCCACCCCTTCCTTTGCCTGTTCCATTCGACTTGCTGGCCTAAGAAGACGCAGAGAAGAAAGGGAGGAAAGAATATTAGTGGAGTATATGGTGAACCGATGCCTGGTGGTCTAGTGGGTTAGGGTGCTCTAAATGAACTGAGTCTGTAATGGTTTATATCAGAGGTGTAGTTACCATTTATTACTCATATAATGCCACTCAAGGGTAAGTGAGGCTGGTCAATCTTGCCTCAAATGTTGCAAATAAGTAGCCTAGTCCTGGGCTCCTATGTTCTTAATGGGGCAAAAAAGAATTGATGATGGATGGGTAGCTGGTTGGATACAGATAACTGCTATACTCTTCACACTTTAACTCAGGCAAATATTTCCATCTCTCCAACTTAAATACTGAGTGGTAACACTAGATGAACACAAAAACATAAGGAAAAAATGTTGAGCCAAGTATTGTCTTATTCTGCCACTGAGCTATGAAAAATAAGATGCAAAATAATGAAAATCCCTGCAGAGTGAAAGTGAATTTACGTGAAAGAAACCACACAGTTAACACCAGCTCACCTTGATTTTCCAGACTTTGCCTTCTCCGGTGATCCATCCCTGGCTTTCTTCTCATCTTTTTCCACAGCCTTGTTCTTCTCCCGGGAGGACTTGCCCCTAACACCACCCTTACCCTTGTCATCCTTGCCCTTATCATCCTTAGACTTTCGGCCACTCTTGTCCTTAGCATCTTTCTCCTTGCCTCGGGAACCCTATGGAGAGGGAGATAAAGATACAGCCAGAAATTCACCATCCACTCACTCCCTGTAGCACTACCTTTTGGTGACTCTATACTGCGTAACAAACTGGGTATAACAAGTAAAATTTATTGCCAAAGAGGAGGTACCGTATAATATTATGAAACCTCCGTCCTGTCTCTTCTTTACCTTCAGTGTTTAAAATGTAATATATCCATGAATTTCTCAAACCAACATGATCCTGGTTTCGGCTTTCCTTGATGCAGTTTAATGCAATTCACTCCTTTAAAAAGCTGAAATTAATCAATGGCTCTTGTGTGGAACTGAATGCTTTATCTCTTGGCCAACACAGTGCACATGAACCCACCTGAAAAATCCACCTAAACATGAACACAAGTTTACAGGACAAATAATAAGTGTGTGCAATCTATAAGACATTACTAAACACAGACTGTACATTCTGCCCTACGACCAGAACAATTAATACCCTCACATGTCACCCTTTCAGCCAAAAGACCCAGATTTACAGAACAATTGACAAGTGTACTCAATTTACAACACACTAAACACATACTGTACAAACCTCCATTGGTCCAACACTAAAAAATAGCTACCTTCACATTTCACCATTTCAGCACTAACATCCACCATCCTTACCGAATACAATTAACACATACCTGTATATACAAAACAACGTAAGTGCACTGAACATATAGATGGTGAGAAGGGATGCCTTCATGTGGTGGTACTGATATAACCAGGTGGCTCCACTGCCTCGTTATACAAATGTCCCTCAACTTCCTCCCTATCCCTAAAAGGAGGATGGTGGACCGCAGGGGAAAGGGAACTTCAGCCTGCAGTGCACTGGGTTCACATCCACAGAAGCTTGGAGTCACAACAACAAAATTTACAGGACGACACCAAACACATACTGTACAATCCACAAAACTTTACATGTCACAGCTTCAGCAGTCAGCACTAATGCCACACCAACCATCCATACTGAACACATACCAGGGCTGTTTCATTCAGGACTGGTGTATTGGTATTAGTGGCACAATTATCATGACAAAATGGTGTGAAATTGTTCTTGTGCTCAGATCCGCTGAATGTGCACCCAGTGGACTGCAGGCTGAAGTTACTCCATCCAAATACTAATGTACAGAAGAGACAACACAAATACACTCAGCCTACAGTTCAAGGCAAGAAACCTTTACCCTATGTGCAAAAGGTTTTCACATGTCGCCACTTCAACACTAATACCTTCACTGTTGAGTTGCCTTTATTAGGGTATCTGCCTGGCGACTTTACCAGCGGCACATTCTTTGCTTCCACCGCCAACTTTGCATCTTTGGGGGAAGGTTTAGCACGTGAATTCTGAGTTGCTTTGTGGTCTGGGGTCTGTTTGGGCACGGGTTTACGCACTTGGCCTGACTTCGCTTCCTTGGGGATATTGTCTTTGTTTTTATTTGTTCCTGTTGCCTAGGGGAAGCAGGTATAAAACAAGAGAAGGTATAAATGAAAAGGTACAAGTAAATGATAAAGAAAAAATCATATATAAAAGTCAAATATGAAACAAGGTGCCAGAATGGATGAAAATAAAGGATGTAGGAAAATAAAGTACCGTACTACCCTGTTTGAGATGTAAGAGAATGAGGCTAGGAAAAGAATTAAAAATAATAAATATCAATAATAAAAATAATAGTAATAATAAATAGCATGACTACCATTAAGTCAAAGTACGTTCAAATGAATACCGGTACGTCTCCATTTGAATAAAATTATTTGGTGTCAATTAATACAAAATGCAATGAAAGGGTTAGCCATTTTCAAACTTCCTAACTTATCTGAATAAAGTAGCAATCTCTCTCTCTCTTCATGCTACCAGTACTATTTTTTCCTATCCTCATTAAGTCCTTTTCTTTGCTCCTCCTCCTCCTCCTCCTCACCGTCACCACCATGATCATCATCAAAATCATCCTCTCATCATCATTACCCACCATAATCCTCATCATCATCTCTCTCTCACCTCTCTCTTGGTACGCTCAGGCTTCTTATCAGTTTTCTCCCTGCCCTTTGCATTATCTGGCTTCTTCTCAGTCTTCTTCGCCTTTTCTGGCTTTACTCCACTGAGAACCTGTTGTACTGCCTCTGATGAATCAACCTGTGGAAGGAAGGTTAGGTTAGGTTGGCTTTGGATTGGGTTGGATTGGGTTAAGCTGGGCTATTTCAGGTTGGCTTGGATTGGGTTGGGTGAAGTAAGGTTTGGGTGTTAGGTCGGGTTTGGTTGAGGTGGGCTGTGCTGGATTAGGTTAGGTTAAGGGAGGCTGGGTTTGGTTCAGTTATGTTAAGTGAAACTGGGATTCGTTACGTTTGGACTGGCTAGGTTAGGTAATCAAACACACAACAGGTACATACTGGTATAAATAAACTGATATTCATATTACCTATTTATCTATAAATCTAGGCTGCTTTCTCCAAGGAAAGGGAGGTAGCCTAGACAGGACAACACACTCCCAATTTACTCATCCACTCAAACACATTTATTTGCATCTTAGCCCCAAGAGGGGGCACATTTCATCACTCCATCCATCATCCTATCCAGCACTGATGTAGAGGCCTTGGGACACACTACTCAGACCAGACATTTAAGGTGAGAGCGACCATCTCTTTCTCTCCCTACCTACCTTTCTACGTATCTCTCCCTTCTTATTTAATTCTCTCTCTCTCTCTCTCTCTCTCTCTCTCCATACCTACCTCCCTGTTTACCTACTTTTCTAAGTATCTATCTTTGCTTATCTATTTCTCTCTCTCTCTCTCTACCTCCCTGTTTATCTATCTTTCTATGTATCTATCTCTGCTTATTTACCTCTCTCTCTCTTCTTATATATCTCCCTGCTTACCTACCTACTTCTGTGCATCTGTCTTTGCTTATTTACTTCTCTCTCTCTCTCACCTTTTTCGAGATGGCCCGTCCAAGTGCCTGTAGCCATTCATTGGTTTTGTCTGCTTCGTGTCCGGCCACAATTTTGCTTGGCCGAACTGTTATGTCTTCCCCTGTGGCCAAAACTGAAATAAGGAAGGAGTTAGTTAGTGGTAATTGGCTGGTAGAGAGTCAGTTAGCAGTTGATTTATTAGTTCCTATGACATAAAGTACAGGTAATGGTAACCATCATCATCACACACATTACTTTCATTCTCACCAGACTTATCATCATAATTCTTATCCCTCCTCCCTCCCTCTCTCTCACCTGTTGCATCGATACACTTCTGCAGGAAGGCAACTTTGGCTTCCTTATCCTTAATATTGCCAGAGCTGAGTTCATCCTCGGTAAACAGACCCGACAGGAACCCAGTCTCAGTTATAACCTACCGAAAATCAGAAATTATTATTATTATTATTATTATTATTATTATTATTATCATTATCATTATTACTGAATATGCAGTGATATATATATGTACTGCATAATCAATGCAGATCTGGTGATTTTCCTACAGCTTCATATCAAATGGTGGTAGCTCAAATATGTTAAACCAAAAACTAAAAATTGAATAAGAAACTTCAAACTGATGACACAGCCCTGTGGTTGTAAACCCATACATTACAGGAAAGCTACACAGCCTGAAGGGAAATATATTCATGTAGCTTTGCCATGTAGCCAGTGTATTCATTACAAAAAAAAACACACACATTAAATAGTTTTAAACATTCATTACGAAGTGGCTAGGCTATAAGTTTGTGTGAAGACTAAAATGCTGACTTTACAACGGTCAAATCACAACTCACCGCATTAACAACATCATGCAGAAACCTGAATGGCGGCTTGTTGAGGAGCTTATCTGTGAGCGGGGGCTTTTTGATATATTTCCCGAGCTCTTCTTGTGTTTTCTTCAATAAACCAGGATCCACGGCCACACTCATATTTTTGGCCCGCTCTCTTGGCTATTATTCTACCATATTCCTCCGTTAATTGTCCAAAAGCATCATGGTCATCAGGAAGGCTCTGTCCTCCCCGAGGTTACTCCTATTCTGTCCCCGATTTTGTGGTTTATCGGCTGAGATTTCCACGTCAGTGCCACCTCAAGTTTTGTAGTCTGTTGCTTCCAAAGTTTTGTTATGGTATTCATCGACGCCATAAAGTTACATCTAATGCAATGAAGTGTTAAGAGAGAAAAACAAAAGAGCATCAAAATAATAAGATTTAATTTCTTCACCTACAATTAAGAGATTGTATTTTTTGCAATTACCAGGCGATTTTATTCATTAGGTGCAACCTCAAACGATCATATTACCACTAGCCATCCTTTTCAGCTAAATAAAAATCGCTTAGAAGTGAAAATAATAAAATGGAAAGGTTATCTGCTGCCAATTTAACAGATGCTGATAGTAAAGAATCTAGTTGTGTACTGTGGAGGATCCAGGTGATATTTACAAGTCCCACGAGTCTTTATTGTCACGTGGTAACCATAGCAACGATCGTAAATAAACAAAGCAAAAACAAAGAAAGGAAGAAAAAAAACATATATGCCGACGGCCTTCGTCCTTTATTCAGTGATATTTAAGCAAATAAGTGTGATTTTTTATTGGGTCAATCACTCCTTATGTAAGCCTAACACACCAGCTTTAAAGGTATTGTACAGTACTTCAGTCAATAGTAATTAGGTATATTCAATTTTTACCCTTATAGTTACTGATCTGAAGTTGGCTTGTCTATTCACAGGTATTTTATATTGCAGGGACTGTGAAATATCATTTTGTGAAAACCCTGGTTAATTTGTGAAATGGATTTTATTTAACTTAGGTTGGGCTGATCTCAGTTATAGTTGTATAAGTGAAGGTTGTTAGGTGAGGTTAATATACAATATTATTTATTTTGGAAGAGGTAGCTTAAGTTGGATAGAGTATATATTGTTAGATCTAGCTAGTATAAGTTTGTTTAATAAGAGTTATGGCTAGGTTATGGGAACTTAGACAGCGTGATCAAAATTAATCTAATCTAATCAAACCTAACCATAATAAACCAAACCTACTTGAGTTTAACTGAAATCTAATCAAAATCATCCTGATCTGAAAAATCATTTCTCATATTGGGTAAACATACTCTTTATTTGAGGCAGTAGAAGCACCTTAGCAAACCAGTTCTTCTTCGTGATAGTCTGATATATTTTTCTGAACATTTCTGTGGTGGTAAATAAACGTTTGATGCTAAATTTATTTCCCCTGTTGGTTATTGTGTCAATTTGTTTGACTGGTCAGCTGTAATGGCGGAAGAACTGTCCTAACGAGTTTAAATCTGACCTAACCTAGTGTGACTGTACCTAATAACCCATCTAACCCATCCAAACCCAACCTAACCTAACCTAAACTAGCATCCAGTTGGAATGTTAGGAAACGAAATGTACCTTCAGTACGTTGAGTACCGTTAAGATTTCTTCCATTATGCTGTAATAAAGCAGTATTAGGTATGGCATAAGGAACGTGATGATAAAAACAGTGGGAAATTTTTCAGCAGGAAAAGGTAATTTACCACCCTGAAAATAGTAAAAAAAAAAAAAAAGGAGGAATATGAATGTAATTGGTAAGGTGCTTCTGCTGCCTCCAATAAAGCATGTATTTACCCACAGATTGTCATGGGATTTCACAAAAATGGCTCCTTTCACAGATTTCCCGTAATATTATAGTCTAAAGCCTACGGTACTGTTTCTTGTGGTTGTTAAATGAGTAAAGTATGTGGTTAGAAATGAAGATTATGGCAGTCTAATTTTGGTTTGGCTTGCATAGGTGACTTTACCCCTTGCTACCCATTGAGCTACTAAGCCAAATCCTCACTGTGTTCAGGGCATGGCACCTAACCTGGAGATGCAAAGGCTGGCTACAGTAATGTGCAACAGTGGAAAATCCATCCACAACAGGTTTCCCTACAAGTATGCTTTGAATAGGGTAGGTTAAATTTGGATAGCCAGGGTTATCATAGGTCAGGTCAGTTTGGGATACTGGCAGGTTATGTTAAGGAGTAATGCTGGTGTTCCTCCCATCTTAACCTGAAGGGAAGAGGTTGTGTAGATCAGATATTCTTTCTTAGGTCTTTAGTGGAAAAGGTTCTAGAGAAAGGAAAGAAGTTGTATGCAGCCTTCATGGACTTGGAGAAAGCATAATATTATGACAGGGTGGATAAACAAGGAATGTGGAAAATATTAAGAATATTTGGAGTAAATGGGAAGTTGCTGAATGCCATGAAGAGTATATACCATACTGTATGTACGAGGGTGCTAAGGCTGCAGTGCATGTCCCTGTGACCCATCTCCCCCTTGTCCCTCTGGATGGATTTGTCAGTGATTATCTCCCCTACGTGTCAAGTGGGGTTGGTGGAGGATTAGTGCCCCTCCCTGTAAAACAATTAACTCTAAGCCGTTGGCCACCCCGTTTGGGATACATGGCATCTGGCAATGATCTCCCAGGGCCATTCCTGAAGTCAGCTGATGCAGTCTTGGGATGGCAGGTATTTCTTATCATGAACTCCTTTTCATATGGGAACTCCTTTAAAATTTACACAGATGGGTCCCACTTCCCCCCCCCTCCCCATCATCCTGTGCCTCAGTGCCCTACTCTGAGGACCTTTCCTTATTTGCCCTTCTCCTCTCAGATTGTTCAGTGACTCATATCAGGCTAGTCCATTCCATTTTGGAGCACTTCTTTTTCCTTGCGTCTCCCCCTGGTGCTTCTGCTTTCAGTGGATCACCTTCACTTGTAGGCATCAGCAGTTGCAGACGCACCAGCGAGGCAGGCTCTGAGCTGAGCTCCAGCTTGTTGGTATCTGTGGCACATGATCCAGCTACATTCCCTAACCTTGCACACAGTGCCTGCATGTTGAACTGCAATGCAAATGGTTGAGCCACATGGGTCTCACCTAAACCATTTGGGTATGATAGAGCACCCTTGCTGCCAGTGGTGTCCCCAGGCTGAAGAGACCATTTAGAACATTTTATGTTGTGGTCCCCAAGGTATAAGGTGACCAGATTTATTGGAGGTAAAAGCGGGATGCGCGCGCCTGTGCGTGTCTATATATATAATAGATAGATAGATTAGATAGATAGATAGGTAGATAGACAGATATATAGATATATAGATAGACATATATAGACAGATAGATATTGACTAATGTGACTGCGACCGCTGCTGCTCTGCACCTCAAACTGAGGCTGCTAATCTAACACTAACGTCTCTTGCGAACTCCGAACATACCCTGCGGTTCAGTGAATGGGTCAACCGAAGTTACCAGCCAGTGAACATTACAGATTTTATATTAATAATTCGGTATTTCATTTGGTTAGCATTATGTATAATTTTTCTAATTCATCCTAATTTCATAGAAGAAGGTCGTTATATCAAATGCAATATAAAGTTTCTAAAAGCGGGACAGTTAAGATAGTTTGCTAAAAAAGCGGGACATTATAGTCACAATTAAAAAAGCGGGACGGACGTCCAAAAAGCGGGACTCTGGTCACCTTACCAAGGTACCACTCCTGCACACTTTTGAGACTGCCTGGCGCCTCTGCATGTTTTCATCCCGTCTCTTCATGTTCTGGTGCCAATATTGCTTCCCATGACTAGTTGTAGTTTCACACTGTTGTTGCATATTACATTTAAAGTTGTTTATTCATAATTAACAATCTGCAACGTAGTATGAATGATAAACAAACAAACGCCATTTCACTGTACAGTGTGGCTTGGGATAGGATGCGCAATCAGACATCTGCTTTTAATAAAAGCCTAGAGTAAAGGGAAGGCTATAGAGAAATATGAATTGTATATATGTTTAAGTCTTGGAGGAATATTTGCCATGTTGGTATACTTTAATGTAATCAATACTACTTTATTGAGATGTATAATGCACATGGTATAGTTATGATGCCTTTATTCATGTATAAATCCCAGTTGTCTGTGGAGGTTTAGCACCTCTGATTTTGCTGACCCCAGCACCTCACCCAGACGGACGCTCACTGGCGGGCTAGGGCAGAGCGCATTTATTATTCAGACGAGAGAAACGTATAATTCTGAGCTCTCTCTGTGTCGCAGTTGTATCTTTCTGTGGCCAGTAAAGAGAGATTTAATCTGCCCAGTTTCAGTTCACCTGCACACGCTACCTTCTAAGTTCCTTCAACAGGATTCTACACCGATTTCCACCATCTCCAGTGTGTGAGAAGACGTTTTGGTGGAGTGTGTCAGCCGGAAGTGACTTCGACCAGGAGCAACGTTACCTTGCTATTCAACTGTGAGGTCACGACTCAGCTGATATAAATTGATCAGCTGTGGGGTTCCAAGCTGATACATTAGTGACTAGTTGGGGAATCCTTACAGCCGAAACATATTTTTGGTGGTTGCAGTGGCGGGATTCCTGCCTGCTGTTACATTCACACCCTCGTGTTGGGGGGGGGGGGATGAGAACCCTCAGTTGTGACAGCATGTCATGTAGTACATGTTTGACTTCATATGTAAATCTAGGCATGTCTCCCACATTTATCAAGAGGTGGGAGCGCGGTAGCTAGGTGGTAGGGTTTCGGGCTTGTAATGGTAAGGTTGCGAGTTCGCGCCCCGCCCGGTGGCTGCCGTGCTGGGAGGGGTAGCGCTCTCCTGTAACCCTAGCAGGGCTATAAGATCTGATGAGGTCTAGCTCGGGGATTAGTCCCTTATTTAACATGAGGTCTTAATGAATTAGTTTGCATTAGAGGAGCATTGAACCATTGTTTTGGTAGTGTCTCTTCAGAACCGTAAGAATAGGAAGTACAGTGCGTATTATGCCAAGTTGGTTGGCATTATTGTAGTAGGTGGTGGCGACCATCATCCACTCACTTGATGTAGTGCTGCCTACTTCCTTACCCTTTATCATTCTTTTCCTGTGCCTGCCCTCCTTTCTTCCTATTTCTCACATCTTTTCTGTCACTACTTATTGCTTTTCTTTCCATTACAGATGGCTTTACATTGAGTGACAAGCCAAATGGTTTCCTGTAAGCCAAGAAACCATTTACAACGCTGGGTGGTAACCATATATCCAAACCATACGTGCTCCCTACGTGTCAACGAGTGGGTTGGTGGAGGGTTGGTGCCCCTCCCTGTAAAACAACTAACTCAGAGTCAAATGGCCACCCCATACGGGATTATGGCGTCTGGCAATAGATAGATAGATAGTTGGCATTATTCAGGCCATTCGTGGAGGAAGAAGAAGAAAAGGTCAAAATCAATAGAGACGAGGAAGAACATTACACTGTTGATATCATTAGGCATTAGGTGGTGGAATTTCACTGTTCATGTGATTTTAGTTACCGTATTTTTCTTCCAGTGAGAGTTTATAGAAAAAAAAAATGATTCTCGACAAGCTGCAAACTCTTCAGGCTAAGAGGATGGTTCTTGCAAGCTCCTCTCCACACCGAAAAGAAATATTGGAGAAATTGGTAAGTCACATTGATGTTAACTCCACGGTTTGATAACATAATTTTTTATATTACAGTATTTTAGCAGTTGGCAGATGAATTTACTCGACCTTAGAGAGACCCCTTGGACCTGTGGCTTCTACTGCAGTTATATTTCCTCATTTGATCCTAACACTCCATTTATAAATTTTGACATACAGTATTGTATTGTATCATTTATAAATTCTCCAGCATGCTTGCATACATTGGCCTTGGTCACCTAATGGTGGCTTTCCAAGCTGCTGAATCTCTGCCAGCCTTCCTGTTCAGTCCCTTATCCCTGAGGTCACATTCTGTGACCTCGTCCCAGTTCTTTTGGTCTGCCTTTCGCAACCCTTCCCCTGTTGTTCATGCTTCTCACCCTCCTCACCTAGTTGTCATCGTCCATCCTCTCAGCATGCTCAAACCGTCTTAGTTTAACCATCCTCATTACAACACCAATACATTCCAGTCCCATCCCTCCTCTCAACTCCTCAGACATTAACCTAACCCCCCCCCCCAAGCCCCACATTCAAGGATGCATTACACATCTATCTAATCATTGTCATTTCTCTGCGTTTGAGCCTATGAGTATCCACTCCTTTACTGCCCGGGTATTGCTACCACACAGCAGTACACTCCTAACACATGCTGCATACAAGGATCCTTTGGCACAGAGGGAGAGCCCTCTTCAGGAGAGGCAACAGCTCCCTGAACCTCCTCCAGCCACTCCTTACCCTAGCCAGCCCCACCTCTAGCACATAACATGTCCCCCAAATAACAAAACTCCTCCACACATTGAAGAAACTCTTCAGCAAGATCAATCCTTTCATGCCTGACAATCTCTGTATGCTGTTCCCAACACAATGGCAAGTTTTAATCTTTCTGCAGCTTATTTTTAATGATTGGAAAAAAAAAAACTGGCGTGGTTCTACATTCTCATCACAGTACAGTACTGTACTTCTTTATGGCTAATGTCATAGTCATATTCTGTGTTAATTTGTTGCTACAAAATGGCATAGCAGATTTAATCCAAATTAAAGTGAAAGTAGTATAAGCTACTGGTAATACCTATTTCATCCACAGAATCTGAATCTAACAGTGATCCCCTCTGAGTTTGAAGAAAATCTTGACGTCAAGAGCTTCAGTCACCCCAGCGAGTATGTCATTGCCACAGCTCGAGGAAAAGCCGAAGCGGTGTGTATGTACAGTTTATGTCTGAGATACAAAGCATACAGTATGACAGTTTTCCTTTTACCATTAAAATTGTACTACTTAAATTGCAAGAATTTTAATAACAAATGAAAACATTATCATCTCTTTTTCCAGTTTAAGCATATAATGAGGTTGGGTCCAGGAAACAAGGAAAGGGAAAGCACAACAGGGGGAGAACTAATCAGTAGTATGCCCTTTGAAAGAGGCCTCACACTCATTCACTACCATTCAAGCCCCCAGAATCACATTTCCATCTCACAGACCTAACCTTTTGCACATATTTTTCTGATACAGTATTTCTCTGTATGCCTGTGGATCATCTTATTAGGCAGTCAGACTGTCCACCGTCAAGGTAAAAAAGAGATGCTAAACCCAAGTATGTACTCCATCTTACATAATCCAACTAACTGGATTCCTTGTTATTTTTCTTGCCTCACCAACCTCCATGGCTTCCTTTTCTCATGCACTCATTTACTATATCTGTCTGCCTTCTTGGCCTACCATGCTTCATCCCACTTTCACACTGATTCACATATACCCTTTTCACCATCCCATTTGCATCCATTCTTTGCACACGACCATACCATAACAAAAATAATAAAGCTAACTCCCATTGTTTCCCCAGGTGGCAGCAAAATTGAGTGCATCATCGGCCACCCTCATGCCACACCTCATTATCGCAGCAGATACGTGTGTCACATTGGATGGTCACATCTTTGGAAAACCTAAGGACAAGCACGATGCATACCTCACACTCTCAAGGTTGACATGAAATGGCGTAGGCCTATATCTTCTTTCTCCACATATTTCCACTCCTTCCTGTAACTCCAGCTAAGTGCTTCTCCAATTAATCCTTCTGTCTCATTCTTACCCTGCGTCTCCTCATTCTGTCAGCTCAGTTTATAAGACATCATACCATGCCTTGTTAGATGTGCCTTATAACTGTTTACAAGGAAGTCTGCCATTTACATAATATATGATACTACAGCTTATATAGAATTAGTACGGTAATTAAGTAGAATAGTATTGTATTGCGGGTGCAGACTAAAGCTGCAAGCCATAATTAATAGAGTTCAAGTCCAAGCTGAGACTCTGACATTATTACTTATCTAACCATATAACCATACGTGCTCCCTACCTGTTGACAAGTGGGTTGGTGGAGGGTTATTGCCCCTCCCCACAAAACAAATAACTCAAAGTCAAGTGGCCACCCCTTTCAGGATTATGGCATCTGGCAATATGTAGATAGATAGATTATTTTGCATTCTGTATTCCTTTTGTCTGAATGGCTTCCAGCAGCTGTTGAGAAGTAATTAGCTGGTTTTGACACTTGGTTGAGCCTCCACTCCATAGACGACATTTGTACTATGGCCAGCTCCAGTATTGTATGGGGGTGTCTTAATAGGAAATTTGGCATTATTTTATTTTATTTTGTTTATATGTAAAGCACGGGCATGTGGAGAGGATAGGTGACAACAGGGTGCAGAGGGTGAGAGGTGTGATTGCCGAGGATAGAGTTGCAAGAGGCAGGCTGAACTTGGGGTGAGGTCATCAAGTGTGACCTAAGGGGTAAGAGACTGAATAGAGAGACTACTAGAGACAGAGCAACATGGAAAGCTGCCATTAGGTGAACATGGCTGGTGCATGCAAGCATTTTGGAGCCTTTATAAACTAATTAATGCAAACCTGCTGTACACATCCCAATCTGTTTTCAGGCTAAGCGGTCAGAGTAACGAGGTACTGACAGGCGTGTATCTGAAGCTGTGGGTGGGTGACGGCAGCTGGAAGGACACAACGTTCTGTGAGAACACCAGCGTTCGGTTTGCTCAGTTGTCACATGAACTCATCACAGCATATATTGATTCAGGAGAGCCCATGTAGGTTAATTTCTGTCTGTATGTCTATCTGTTTATCTTTCTGTCTACCTGTCTATCAGTCTGTCATTATGTCTACTTATTAATCTGTCTTTACCTATCTGTCTGTGTGTGTATAAAGCCCTCAACTTTCTCCAGAACTCTTCACTGTGTATATTGATTCTGGAGAGGCAGTATAAGTTCTGTCTGTCTGGCTCTGTCTGTGAAGTTTGCCCACTGCCTTTATTTTTATTCATCATCATCCTCAAGACCTCTTTTCCCACTTAAAGATGGAGGGTCCAGAGAACAAGAAATCTGATACAGGGAGAAAGTAATATTGCTTATAGTAATAATAATAATAATAGCAGTAACAGTAATAATAATGATCATAACACCAGTAATAATAATTAATACTACAATTATGTAATAATAGTAATGATAAAATACTACTACTGTTTCTACTACTATTACTGCTATTAACCCTATCAGGTTTGTGGGCCGGGCACATTATGTCTGTGCTAGAGTCAGCCACTCTCACGCTGATCCACATCTTCGCGGCACGATATTTTTCTTTGATCCCTCTGTGTAAATTCACTTTTTATGATAGAACGATGATTTTGGTGCCATTTTAAAGCTGAATAGTTGTACTTTATCATAATATGTTAAAAAGGAACAATGAAAACAGAAAGTCAAGATGATGAGTTGAAGTTAGGCGAAAATCAAAAATTTATACCTTGCCATAGAAAAATATTCGGAAAAAAAAAACTAATAAAGATATGTAAATCTGGTTTAAACCATGCAAAAGTACAATGAATTACCTTTATAATGATACATAGATTATGGTAGTTTTTGCATTTTATTGCATGTTAAAGCGAAAGGAAAGAGATGCACAATTTTATATTGTCTCGGCCACATATTTCCTTCGCAATCTTTTTCTTTGATCGGTCAGTGTAAATGAACTTTTTATGATAGGATGCTGGTTGTGGTGTTATTTTGAAGCTGAATAGTTGTACTTTATCGTAGCGTGTTCAAAAAAGGAAACCAACAAAAATAGAAAGTCAAAATGACGATGTGAATTAGGCAAAAATCAAAAAAACATTTCCTTGCCGTAGAAAAATATATGGACAAAAAAGCATATAAAGATGTATAAATTTGGTTTACCATGCAATACTACAATAAATAACCTTTACAATTATATATTGAATATGATTTTTTCTGAATTTTATTAGGCAGTAAAGCAAGAGGAAAATATGCACAATTTTTTGTGAATTTTGGCTGCACATTCGCTTCGTGATCTTTTTTTTTGATCGGTCAGAGTAAATACACTTTTTATCACAGGATGCTTGTTGTGGTGTTATTTTAAAGCTGATTAGATATACTTTATTGCAGTGTGTTCAAAAAAGGAAAACAAAGAATATAGAAAGGCAAAGTGATGAGTTGAAGTTCTGTAGAAAACAGAAATTTTATACTTTGCTGTAGAAAAATATTCGCCAAGAATAAAGTGATAAAGAAACAAAATCACGAGTCAGACCAGCTGTGAATTACCCGCCACGCATAGAGCAACCATTGCGTGATGTCACGCTTGAGTCTCTTTGTTACTACGCGTAAACGCAATTTATGGTGAATATTTTAGAAAAGTATTTCAAAATGACAATTAAAAGCATCATTGGAATCTCTGAGGTTGGATTTGAAATGATGCTCAAAATCGTCATCGGAATCTCTGAGGTTGGATTTGAAATGATGCTCAAAATCGTCATCGGAATCTTAGAGGGTTAATGATTATAATACTGTTGATGGTCGTTTTCTCTTCCACACAGGAACAAAGCTGGCTCATATGGAATTCAGGGTCTTGGTGGATCGTTGATTGAAGGTATCAGTGGGGATTACTACAACGTGATGGGATTTCCACTGCACCGATTCTGCCAGCATCTCGACACCCTTATGCCACAGCTCGCACAGTGATGAAGTTGACTGATTTTCTTTGTTTCCAATCCCTTCCTCGAATTGAGATGTAAATATAGGAATAAAGAATTATGATGATGGTGATAGTTAAGTCTACAGTTACTATTATAATTTTCTTGCTCCTACCTCACCCCATCTTCAAGGCGATATACAGTATTATTATTAGTTTTTCATTCCTACTTCATCCCATCTTGAACTGAAGATGATGTTGATGGTGGTGTTGGTGATAGTAGTACAGTAAATTAGGTCTTCAGAATAGTACTATAATTTCTTTGTTCGTTGTTCCTACCTAACACCAAATTGAAATCTAAATACTGTAAAGGAATAATAATATAATGATGATGGTACATGAATAAAATTTTTTACTTTTTCATTCCATGCATCTGACTCCTACCTCACCCACCTACCAAGATTTTTTTTTTTTTTTTTTTTTTTTTTTTTTTTTTTTTTTTTTATGGCAGTTGATGGATGCTTCCTTGTGGTGGCACTGATATAACTGAGCAACTCCTCTGCCTGGTCATCCAAACATCCCTCTTTCCCTCACTTCCTTCACTACCCCTAAAAGGAAGAGGGTGGACTGCCAGAAAAGGGCAGTTTCAGTCTACACCAGATTCATGTTTCAGATGAACCTGGGGCTACAACTACCACTACTACTATCACTACTGTACTTTCATGACAAGAATACTTACTACAAAATGTGCATTAGATGTGTTATGCTTTTTGGCGACCCGTGAGGGAAGGTGACATACACACTGGAGTGTATGGGAGTAAGAATGTTCAGATGGATGAGGAGGGCAATACTGAGTGATGGGAATGTAAATAATATGTGACCAGAGAGATCTGACAAATGTTAGAGAAGTGATGTAAACCAAGTAGACCAGTTCAGGACGGTCACAAATATGAATGTGGAGGGAAGTATGGCCAGAAGCAAACTGAGGAAGATGGCTGAGGTCATCTTTGGTGTTTCCCTCTTCCCCTCCCCCACTGCACTCACATCACTGTCAGTCCCATTCTCCATTCTCTCCACATGGTTTAGTACATCCATTAAAACATATTTTAACTAGGGAGGCCGCCAGAGATCGTGCAACATGGAGAGCCACCAATTGTGTGATAGGGATGATGTTGACAATGATGAAAGTAATTGCTTAGCTGTGTGTATATATAAAATCAGCTATGAGGCCCTCTACATCTTGAAATGAACGCATCTTGAATTTGGCTCTGTTATCTTGTTTTTGTTTTTGTTTTTTCTTGGAGGGAACAACTTGCTGGCTCCTGGTCTTGTGTCCCTTCTTCCTTGTACAGTATTAAACCAAAAAAATGCAAGTCAACCCTCAACCTTATCTCAGCTGCTTAGCTCACCTACCAGGTGTAGTGTGTTTCTACCTAGCACTTCTTTGTGACTAGCGTGCTTGATACAGAGGCCTTCACCCTCTCACAAATCTACCTTCAGTCTTATCTCAACTTCCATTAACTTATCTACCAGCTATAACATGTTTCTTTCTGCCTAGCACTTCTTCATGACTAGCATCATATTCTGTAGCACATTTCTTGTAGACGTCCTTTCTATAACACTTCTTCGTGACTAGCATCATATTATGGCAAAGATCCCTAACTCCCTTCAGCTCAGCTGACAGCCAAGTGTAGTCAGATTGGAGGGTTGATTTGACTAGTAACCAAGGAGACTCATTCTTACTAAGGCTCATTGAATTTCACACAACCACCTATCACACCATCGTGGCACCTTTTATTTGCTAGTTTATTCTTAGTGTTTTTACTTTAGTGGTCATTTATTTTAGATGCAGATTTTCGTTAGCACTTCTTTGTGACGAGCATCGTATTGTAGTGTCACAGAGATGGTAATTTTATGCCTCCTTCCCATAGTACTTCTTCATGACTAGCCTAACCTGTTTCTGCGTTCAGGATGTGTGTCGTCGTCATTGTTCTGCCCACCCTCCCTCTCCCAGGCGGTTGTGTCCATCGTCCCAGCCCATGCCAGCAAACGAGTGCTTACTGGTGAGTATTGTGACTTTCAGGTCTGCTGTTCAGGGAAGAAAGAGGATGGTTGCCTTTGCCCTCAGTGTCTTGGTAGGGATAGAAAGGACTGGACGATAAATAGCTTGTTATTTTTATTATTTGGTAGTTGTAGTTGTTGTTGTAGTGGTAGTAATAATAGCAGTTGTAATAGTTGTAGTAGTAGTAGTATTAGCTGCTGTTGTTATGGTCATAGCCATAGTAATAGTAGTTGTAGTAGTATTGGTATTCTTTCTTATTCTTATTTTTTCCCTTAACAGGAAAGGTTTGCAAAAGAAACACTGGTTGCATCAGTTGCATGAACAGTTTGCCAGCATCAAAAGCCAGTGCAGTGCAAGGTATGTAGAGAGAGAGAGAGAGAGAGAATGGAGAGAGACAGAGAGAGAAAGAGTTTATGATGATAGGGTGAAGTCAATTACGTGTTATTAAAAGTCATTTCATCTCTGATTGCAGTAATAAAGAGGGTAATGACATAAACCCTAGTCACAAAGAAGTGCAGGGGGTCACATGTTGAGTATGGTTTAGCACTTCATTGTGACTAGCATCATATCAGTTTAAGGGCAAGTGTACGCAGATTGTAGGACTGATCTGACTAGTAACCAAGGAGATTCATGCCTACCTCATAGTATTAATTAGCCATCATAGGGTTGAATTTTTAGGGACCATAATAATTTTGTAACCCTTTATGCTTAGTTATTTATTCTGTACATTAACTATCATTACTGGGGTCATTAAGAAGTATTAGTGTAATTATTATACATGGAGTACATAATGGGTTCTACCTTACTGCTCTCTCTCTCTCTCTTTCTCCAATCCACGTCAGACAGGAAAAATTCAAACAACTGGAGTAATGATTGAACACAACGGTTTTATTTGCAGGATTAGTAAAGGAAAATAAAGATGTACAAGCCTGTAATAATGACAGTAAGGTAGGAACTGGTCTGAAACGGGTGCTGGTGCTTGTGGAGGCATCGTTGTGTGTTCTACTTGGCCAAACATCCAGTAATCTGAAAACAAACAAATTTATGTTTAGTTTTACTGCATTGGTTCTTGTCTGTGGCTATCTATATCTGTCTGTATATATGTATTGTGCTGCTGTCTGTCTGTATCTGTGTATATTCATCTACCTATCTATTTATTTATCTATCTGTCTATATATATATCCATCCATCTATCTATCTATGTCTGTGTTTCTCTCCCTTCTACCTTGCCAGTGTACAGTACATGTAGTGTATGGATGGATGCATGTACGGTATAGTATGTATGTATGTATGTGTGTACGAGCAGCACTTACCTCAGGAATTGCTTTATAACAGTCAATGCCTCGTTTATAACATTCTCTCACACCCCTAGAGCAGTCGCTAAACTCATTCAAACACCCTGAAAACCACAGCATATTAGTACACTAGTAATACTGTACACTATACCTTATAATCTAGTATGTCAGCATTATCTATATGTATTGTATATATATAGGTCAGTAAAAATTCATATATCCTTCAGGAGAATATAAATGAAAATACATACCCATACTCCCTCACATACAAACACACATTCTTTTACACAGCTACATGTATACATCTCTCTCTCTCTCTCTCTCTCTCTCTCTGTCTCTCTCAGTGCTCACTCCAAGATGACATCTTAGCAGCGTCACTCAAAGTCTCCATGCAGGAAACACAGGCTTTGCGGCCATCACACACTAGATCTGTGATGAGAAAATAAAACAGTTAAAAGACTATAAAAACCAAGCTGTTTACTGCCAGATCCTTCCATCCAATATATTACCACTATGCAGGGAACTGAACCCCTGGCTCTCACCTGAGTCCCGGGTTCAATTCCCGGAATAGTGGTAAAATATTGGATGATTTTTCCTGTGTAAAGAACAGGTTTGTCTCTTCATGCCAGTGGCAGCACTTGGCCTAAACAACATCAAAATGCCTTTGAGACCACCCTAAAGATAGATAAATAAATAGACAGATAGATGCATCAATAGACATATGAATCTGTACACACATACTTGTTAACAAATATGAAGATGCATAGGTAGATGGGCAGATAGACAGGTAGATATATAGACAAACAGGTAAACAGATGGATACGTAGACAAAGAGACAGACAGGCAGACAGATATGTAGACAGACAAGCCAGTAGACAGAGATAGGTAGTCAGACGTATAAATGGACAGATTGATACGCTGAGAAACAGATTAGATGGATAGATTGATGGACAAATACTTACTTGCAAATGCTTCCGTTCTGCCTTGGGCGGAAACCAGGGCGACAGCAGCCAGGCAGACCAAGACGATGGCAAGAACGCGCATGCTGGACACGTGTGAGACAGGTGGGATTAATTAGCTCAGCCCAGGTTAGCTTAGGTTAGATTAAGTTAGATTTAGAACAGTTAGATTAAGTTAGATTTAGTACAGTTAGATTAAGTTAGATTTAGTACGGTTAGATTAGTTTGAATCTCATACGTTAACTGGAATACGAACAAAGGTGAGATGGTAGACTTAGTGACTGGGTGAGGTGGGATGGCAATTTTGGTCAAGTTAAAGTGAAGATATTATAGCTGGTGCTGGGTTTGTAGGAGACTAAATCACTACAAGGAATGCGTTATGAGTTACATTATACCTGGTGGTGGTGGAGGGAGTTGAGGTTGAATATGAAGGTAAAGTTGAAGGATTGTTGTGTGAGTGAAGTGCATGATTTGTAGGCCTATATATACACTAACACTAGCCTTATCTCTGACACACACACACACACACACACACACACACACACACACACACACACACACACACACACACACACACACACACACACACACACACACACCAAGAGTTAAACATAAATATACACCACACTACTTTAGATACATGTAAGTATAGACCACAGTCCTATTGATAACAGTATCACACATACACACACACACACACACACACACACACACACACACTTCCCCTCTCTCTCTCTCTCTCTCTCTCTCTCTCAGATAAAAATAAATATAGTCCACTGAATCTCTCTCTCACGCCCTTTAGATACAAATAAATATAACCTTGAACAGTAATTATCTTTCACAGTCCTCCAGTACGATAAACCTTGTCCAAAAACCAAAGAAAAATACCAAACCTCAGAGTAAACAGCCTCATAGCTCCCATGGCATCCACTCCCCTATACATAATGTTAAATATAATCTTTCACGTGATGGTACTGGGTTACTAGTATAACTTCAATGCTAGTCTCATCTTTTTTTAGTTCCTCAACCTACTAAATCACCAGGCTTCATTTGTTTATATGGTTACCACCCAGCATAGCCTTGGCTTGACACTCATTGCAAGTCACCAGAAGATGGCACTGCACTGAGTGAGCCGATGGTAGACGCCCTCATGGAAGAGTAAGGCAAAGGAGAGCCAAGCTTTAGGCTGGGATACTTCAGGGTAAGAGAGAAAGAGAGAAGGAGAATTAGAGTCCTTCGATGAATGGTATTGGTGTGGTGTGGTGTGATCTGTTGTGGTGTGATGTGGTGTGGTATGGTATGGTGTGATGTGGTGTGGTATGGTATGGTGTGATGTGGTGTGGTGTGGTGTGGTGTGATGTGTTATGGTGTGATGTGGTGTGGTGTGATGTGGTGTGGTGTGATGTGGTGTGGTGTGGTGTTGTGTGATGTGTTATGGTGTGATGTGGTGTGGTGTGGTATGGTATGGTGTGGTGTGGTGTGGTCTTTTCATCTTACTTTTTTTTGTTATGCAAGGAAGAAGGAACCAAAGGCCAGAAGCCTGCAAATTGTTCCCCTTCAAGAAAAAAGTAAAAACAAGATAACAGAGCCAAATTCAAGATGAGTTCATTTTGAGACGCCTGGACACACTGCATTTGAAAGGCTGAAGGTCATAGGCAGCAGGAAATATAGGCAGAGGATAGAGGAAGACAGAAGGAAATACAGGCAGAGGAAGACAGTAGGAAATACAGACAGAGGAAGACAGAAGGAAATACAGACAGAGGAAGACAGTAGGAAATACAGACAGAGGAAGACAGTAGGAAATACAGACAGAGGAAGACAGTAGGAAATACAGACAGAGGAAGACAGTAGGAAATACAGACAGAGGAAGAAAGTGGGAAATAAAGACAGAGGAAGACAGTAGGAAATACAGACAGAGGAAGACAGTAGGAAATACAGACAGAGGAAGACAGTAGGAAATACAGACAGAGGAAGACAGTGGGAAATACAGGCAGAGGAAGACAGTGGGAAACACAGACAGAGGAAGACAGAAGGAAATACAGACAGAGGAAGACAGTGGGAAATACAGACAGAGGGAGACAGTAGGAATAAAGAGGAAGACAGTAGGAAATACAGACAGAGGAAGACAGTAGGAAATACAGACAGAGGAAGACAGTAGGAAATACAGACAGAGGAAGACAGTAGGAAATACAGACAGAGGTAGACAGTAGGAAATACAGACAGAGGAAGACAGTAGGAAATACAGACAGAGGAAGACAGTAGGAAATACAGACAGAGGAAGACAGTAGGAAATACAGACAGAGGTAGACAGTAGGAAATACAGACAGAGGAAGACAGTAGGAAATACAGAGGAAGACAGTAGGAAATACAGACAGAGGAAGACAGTAGGAAATACAGACAGAGGAAGACAGTAGGAAATACAGACAGAGGAAGACAGTAGGAAATACAGACAGAGGAAGACAGTAGGAAATACAGACAGAGGAAGACAGTAGGAAATACAGACAGAGGAAGACAGTAGGAAATACAGACAGAGGAAGACAGTAGGAAATACAGACAGAGGAAGACAGTAGGAAATACAGACAGAGGAAGACAGTAGGAAATACAGGCAGAGGAAGACAGTAGGAAATACAGCAGAGGAAGACAGTAGGAAATACAGCAGAGGAAGACACTAGGAATTACAGACACAGGAAGACACTAGGAAATACAGACAGAGGAAGACAGTAGGAAATACAGAGGAAGTCAGTAGGAAATACAAAAGAAGACAGTTCCTACATAACCATATCATCATCTTGAATGCTGAATTATAACAGTAGATTGACAAAAGTGCAACGAAAATGAGGTAGAGCAAAACATAGTCTTTTTACCACTGAGCTGTGTGAGAGAGAGGAGGGGCGGGAGAGAGGTAAGGTGTGAGGATGTGTTTGTGTGTGTGTGCGTGTGTTATCTATAGGCTTCTGGGTTATACTTACGTGTGAGGTGTATATTTATGTTTATCGCTAGGTGTGTGTATGTGTGTGTGTGTGTGTGTGTGTGTGTGTGTGTGTGTCAGAGATAAGGCTGGTGTCGGTGTGTATATAAGCCAACAAATCATCCACATCACTCACACAACAATCCTTCAACTTTACCTTCACATTCAACCTCAACTCCCTCCACCACCACCAGGTATAATATAACTCATAACGCATTCCTTGTAGTGATTTAGTCTCCTACAAACCCAGCACCAGCTATAATATCTTCACTTTAACTTGACCAAAAATTGCCATCCCACCTCACCCAGTCACTAAGTCTACCATCTCACCTTTGTTCGTATGCCAGTTAACGTATGAGATTCAAACTAATCTAACCGTACTAAATCTAACTTAATCTAACTGTACTAAATCTAACTTAATCTAACTGTACTAAATCTAACTTAATCTAACCTAAGCTAACCTGGGCTGAGCTAATTAATCCCGCCTGTCTTACACGTGTCCAGCATGCGCGTTCTTGCCATCGTCTTGGTCTGCCTGGCTGCTGTCGCCCTGGTTTCCGCCCAAGGCAGAACGGAAGCAGTGGCAAGTAAGTATTTGTCCATCAATCTATCCAGCTAATCTGTTTCTCAGCGTATCAATCTGTCCATTTATACGTCTGACTACCTGTCTCTGTCTACTGGCTTGTCTGTCTACACATCTGTCTGCCTGTCTGTCTCTTTGTCTACGTATCCATCTGTTTACCTGTCTGTTTGTCTATATATCTACCTGTCTATCTGCCCATCTACCTTGGCATCTACATATTTGTTAACAAGTATGTGTGTACAGATTCATATGTCTATTGATGCATCTATCTATGTGTCTATTTATTTATCTATCTTTAGGGTGGTCTCAAAGGCATTTTGATGTTGTTTAGGCCAAGTGCTGCCACTGGCATGAAGAGACAAACCTGTTCTTTACACAGGAAAAATCATCCAATATTTTACCACTATGCCGGGAATTGAACCCGGGACTCTCAGGTGAGAGCCAGGGGTTCAGTTCCCTGCATAGTGGTAATATATTGGATGGAAGGATCTGGCAGTAAACAGCTTGATTTTTATAGTCTTTTAACAGTTTTATTTTCTCACCACAGACGCAGTGTGCAGAGACAACCAAGCCTGTGCTTCCTGCTTGTTGGCTCTGAGTGACTCTGCTAAGCTGGCATGTTTGAGTGAGTACTTTGAGTGACACTGCTAAGATGTCAACTTTGAGTGAGTACTGAGAGAGAGAGATGTATATACAGTGTTTAGTTGTATGAATGAGCTTGTGTGTAAGGGTGTGTTGTATGTGAGTAGAGTAATTTTAGTCTAACTGTGTTGATGGATATAATAATTTTTACTGAAATATATATATGCTGTATATATACTACATACTACTATACTGTACACTAATATGAGGTATACTACTGGTGTACTAATATGCTGTGGTTTTCAGGGTGTGTGCAAGAATACGGCCGCTGCTCTGGGGGTCATGAGAAATGTATAAAGGCAGCTGTTGCCTGTTATATAGCCGTTCCTGAGGTGAGTGCTACACACATGCATATATACGTACATACATACGTGCTTATACATTTACATACACTACATATACGTTGGCAAGGTAAGAGAGAGAAACACAGATATAGATAGATAGATGGGTAGATAGATAAATAGTTGAAAATACACAGATATAAACAGACAGCAGCACAATACATATGGATAGACGGATGTAGATAGACACAGGCAAGACCCACTGTAGTAAACCTAACCATAAATTTGTCTGTTTTCAGGTTTCAACATGCTTGGCCAAGTAGACCACCCCACGCCGCCGCCACAACCACCAGCACCCGTTCCAGACCAGCCATGACTTGATCCAGACCCGTTCCGGACCCGTTCCAGATTCCAGACCTGTTTCAGAGCTGTTCCAGACCTGATTCAGACCTGTTTCCCTCTTCTATGTAACTTCCCTCTTGACACAGCATTTTCTCTGTTACAAAAATTCTGTAACATCAGGATAAATGTACGAGAATTTGCTGTATCATTATTACAGGCTTGTACTTCTTTGTATCCTTTATTTCTGCCTTAAATAAAGCAATTTTCTTGAAGCATTACTTGTATTTTTTTATTGTCCCTTTGTAACCCAGGAGGACTATCGTAACATCTGCCTCATAGTGATTTAATCCTTTGTTTACCTTGATTCTTGCCATTGATATAAGGCAGTTTTGTTGAAGCAGGACTCCACTCGTTTTATTGTTCCATATCCAGCTCCATGCACAGTTTAGATGAGATGGTGGCTTAGAGTTTTTAATATATTCTCTTTAGCAACTTGTTTTGCATAGTGCAGTGATATTTTTTTAGGTTATTTAAGAGTATTTAGTGTCGTTGTGGTTGGTGTGAGTATCGACAAAAGTAAGGGGTGTAAGATTCAGTTGCCAAGGAAAATGTGTTTGGCATAAAGTTATAAAAGGTTGGGTGGGTAGATATTGGTATTCCAGATTCCCATTATCCTCTCAACTACCAGTATTAGCATCAATATCCCGTAATACGATCTCAATAGCGACTTAACCACTACCAGTGTCCTCTGTAATCGTCCTCAAAATGGTGTGGAGTTAAATCATCGGGCATAACACCTCAGCTGGGTTATATCACTGCCACCACGTGAAGGCGTCCTTGGCATTAATTGTCTTATATGCCTGCAGTAACATCGACACCGCTCAATTAAAACAAAATTCTTAGCACCATAGCATCAGTGACTTAACCACCATCATCATCACGGCAACAAGCCCCACATTAAAACTGCCTCGGTGTATAGAAGATGAGAGGATCACTGCTACACTCACCCTATTTACACTCTTCAACGACACCTCGGTATTCACCCGACGGGACTGGCCCATCACCACACCTTTTGTTTTACCTCCAGTGTCTTCAGCAGGTAATCAGCAGGTGCCTTCAGTGTCTCCAGCAATCAGTCAGCAGGTAATCAGCAGGTACCTTCATTACATCCAGCAGTCAGTCAGGAGGTAATCAGCAGGTACCTTCATTACATCCAGCAGTCAGTCAGCAGGTAATCAGCAGGTACCGTCAGTGTCTCCAACAGTCAGTCAGCAGGTAATCAGCAGGTACCTTCAGTGTCTCCAGCAGTCAGTTAGCAGGTACCAGCACATTTCCTGTAGCCTACTCTTTCTCTTGTTGCATTGAGTGACCAGTGTACAGTGTTTTTCCAGGAGGGGTACAGGCGGAGGAGCAGTTAGGGAACCCTGAGTGCCACACCCTGCAAGGGGAGGGGACAAGGCCATTTTTTATTATTTAATTCTTAGGAGCAGGATATTTTGTGGTGGTAGATCTTCAGCCAGACCAGGTGTTAGGTTGTCAGGTAGGGTGTGTGTCATGAGGGCTCGTCCAAGGGGGCCAGGCATGTTTTTTTGTTTTTTTTAAATGTGAGGAAGAAGGAACCAAAGGCAATGGTGGAGGTGTTGGTATCACTGCTTCCTCAATCATTCCCTCTCCAGTACCGCCCAGTTCAACCCCAGGACAACCTAATACCCGTCCTCTAACGCTTGTGCTCTATCCACAGTCAATTCCATACTCAATTTCACGCTCAATTCCCTGTATGAGTCAGAAGAGAGGGGCTATGAACAAGAACGCAAATTAAATGGCGTTTTCTTTCCATCTCAGTAACATTCATTACTTTCTCTTCATTGTTCCCAGCCACTTACCATACATGTAATTCATATATATTTTTCACTCTGGACACCCCCCAAAACTCATTGCTTTCTGGACATTGCTACTCAATATATAGTTTCATTTTCTGTCTATCTACCCATTTGTTTTTGTCCATATGGTTATCTATTTATCCATCTACCTGTCTATTTACCTATTTATCTGTGTCTGTATGCCTGTCTATCTAATATCCATATATCTATCTGTCTGTCTGTCTCTGTCTACTTACCTGCATACCTACCTACCTATCTATCTGTTCTGTCTGTCTATCTATCCATCTATATCTATCTATTTATTTCTGTCTGTATGCCTGTGTATATCTCACTATCTATCAGTCTGTCTGTCTGTCTCTCTCTGTCTATCTGCCTGCCTTCATACCTGCCTACCTACCTACCTACCTACCTACCTACCTATCTATCATACCTGCTACCTACCTACCTACCTACCTATCTATCTACCTACCTGTTTATCTATCTATCTGTCCATCTATCTATCTGTCATCTTTCACCTAAACAGAGGAGACTTAGTTCATGTTTAAGCCTAATATTTCTCCTTGAATAACACACGCAACAATCTACGTTCCTTCTCGATCCCTAATTTTTTTTTACTGGATTAAATAGAGGCTAATTATTTCTTCTGGGGCATAATACTTCTCCTAGAACAAGACACCCAGCCATCTCAGTTCCACACAGGTCCCTAATTCGTGTTTTGCGACAGACAAGGGCAAAAAGGAGAGAGAGAGAGAGAGAGAGAGAGAGAGAGAGAGAGAGAGAGAGAGAGTACAGGAAAGCAGAACACATATGTATTCTATGTATCGTAATTACACTAATGCTACTTAATTATCCTGATAATGAGATATAATATCCAAATAAATCGCTAAGGAATAGGTGTTACGTAGTCTCCAATCTACACATGTGGTCGTTATTGAAGATTGGATACCCTACACTTCCTCATGATTAGTATTTACACATCCATATCCTCTCTAGTACTGTTATTAGTTGTAATGACTTTCAATAATATGTATTTAACTTCAGCCTATCATAAACTCCCTCCCTCCCTCCCTCCCACCCTCCCTCTCTCTCTCTCTCTCTCTCTCTCTCTCTCTCTCTCTTTCTCTCTCTCTCTCTAAATCATATATCATTAACTCCCAAATGATAGGAACAATTCTGATTTTATTTCGTACATAAAAATGGTAAACCCTTGTATGGCATCAATGGATGTACGATAGTCAGTGAGGATTGAACACACATACACACAGACGCACACAAATACATACATACAGACGCACACAAACACACACGTATAATTAATACCATCCTTTAACCCGAAAAAAGCACATAAAACTGAAAATCTTCGTCTAACTTCGAAATACCGTATAACAATTTCACGAGCGTACGCAAGCCAGACGTTCCCGTATCCAAATGACCGCGAAAAGTCGTACAGTATGTCTGTGTAGTGCCCTGAGGAAATTTATCAAAGAATTCATCATAAATATCTTCAGTCACCCTCTCCATGTGGCAAAAAAATTCGGTGAGTATCCAGAGCATAGAATTATATGGTTATTTGCTGTGATCTCTTTATAAATTCGAAGGATTTTGCGGGAATAGGAGATGCCACAACCTCTTTTTACGCCCGCTTGATGAGACAAGTTTTAATATTTGAACTGATGCTTTCATTACGCTAAGATCATACTTTTGCTTATTCTTGCTACCACCAGGTGATTCTAGAAAAGTTAGGGGCTGTTTCTAGTAGTGAAGGGATTAATGAAGGCCATGTCTGACCCTTCTAGTTAAAGTTTCCGAGGTATGTAGCAGAGGGTATTCAAAGACGGCGCGGTGTCGACGTGTGCAGCTCGGAAATTGTAGGAGCGAGGTTTATATTTTTCCTTTAGGCTGCCATTTCCGGTTTGCTACTACTACTACTGCTGCTGCTGCTTTATTATTATTATTATCATTATCGTTATTATTATTACATTTGCACCACCACCACACCACCACCTCCTCTTCCTCCTCCTCTTGCTACTACTACTACTAGGCTACTACTGCTGCTGCTACTACTACTACTACCACCACTACTACTACTACTACCACTACTACTATTGTTATCATTTGCACCACCACTACTACTAGGTGTAATGTGCCGCTTAAATCGCTGAGGCAGAGGTGTTACGAAGTCCCCTATATTGAAAAACCGGAGTGTAATTGGATTTTTGTTATTCTCGGCTACTGATTTGATCGTGATGGTTTTAACGCACACACACTCTATGTGTGTGTGTGTGTGTGTGTGTGTGTGTGTGTGTGTGTGTGTGTGTGTGTGTGTGTGTGTGTGTGTGTGTTCTTACCTAATTGTTCTTACTTAGTTGTATCTTTACAGGAATGAGTCAAGCTCGTACTGTCTCGTGTTTTGAACCATTTTTATCATACATATCTCTAAATTTATGAATAGTTGTGGTACACTATTTCATTCTGTAGTGCATTCCACTGATCAATTGCTCCATTTGGGAAACTGAATTTCCTTACGTCGTTATCACCTCCCTTTTTGTACAGTTTTGTAGTGTCCTCTTAAGGTTGCTTCCCCGTAGGCTATTATACTCATTTACGTCTATTTTCTCTCTTCCTGGGATGCATTTATATAACACAATCATGTCTCCTCTTTTCCTTCTCTCCTGTAATGATGGTAGGTTTAATTTGTCGAGTCTTCATAGTTTAGGTCCCATAAACTTGGTGCCCATCTTGTAGCGGCCCTTTGTACCTTTTCAGTATTATCTATATGTTTTTTGAGATGTAGATTCCAGACTACTGATGCATACACCAGGGTTGGTCTGATGAATGATGTTATTATCTTTCACAGCAAGTCTTCAATTATGTACGTGAATGCCACCCTTATATTAGCAGGCAGCGTGTACATGTTCCTTACCTTTTTAAATATGTGGTCAGCCGCTGTAGTCTGTTACTGATAATCACTCCTAAATCATTTTCCCTTTCTGATGTGTGTAGGGTTGAACTTGCTAACTTATAGTCCCAGTCTGGTCTTTTTTCGATCTACCAAATTGTATTACGTGACATTTGTCCACACTGAATTTCATTTGCCATCTCTTGCTACATTCACAAAGCTTTTTTAATTCCTCTTGTAGCTCTATGCAAGAGTCTGTATTTGTAATTTCCCTTTGTACATTTGCATCATCAGTAAACATATTTAGGTAGCTTCCATTTCCAGTGTTGCTTTTTATGTCATATATATTTACTAAAAACATAATTGGTGCCAGCACCAAGCCCTGTGGAACTCCACTCGTCACTTCTCTCCATGATTAGTAATTTTCCCTTAGCACTGTTCTCATTTCCCTTTTACTGAGAAAATTTTGCATCCAGTCGTACAGCTTACCTTGGATTCCTCCTTGATTGTAGCCTACAGTTTCCATAAAAGTCTTTTGTGTGGTACTCTGTCAAATACCTTCTTGAAATCCAAGTATGTGCTGT
>NC_137026.1:36726448-36728948 GCF_032717465.1 Coenobita brevimanus | reverse complement strand
CTCTCTCTCTTCCTCTCTCTCTCTCTCTCTCTCTCTCTCTCTCTCTCTCTCTCTCTCTCTCTCTCTCCCTTCCCAAATCTATCATCATATCCATATTCTCTTACCCAAGGCTATTTGATCCTTTTCGGGATATGAATCAAAGGATAAACCTCATACTGAGAGAGAGAGGGGGAAGGGGAGAGACAGAGGCCAGTAAAGCATGGGAGAAAGTAAGCGTCTTCTGTAACGAAAACCATTACAAAGGTTACAAATATCTCTGCCCAGGAGTTTGAATATTCAGATCCCAGAGGCGTCCTGCAGAATTTAATATTAATACGATTTTCCGTGTTTGCCGGAAGAGAGAGTCAGCGTTATTTCAAGATAACGGGTAAAATATGTGACTAGGCTCCTTTCACTTTAACTTGTCCTAAAACTGCCATCCCTCCATCGAGAACGCTGAGTTGTAATAGGTAGACGTAAAATGTGGTGCTAGTCACGAAGAAGTGCTATGGATGCGCTGCTTTTTTCACTGTAACTTGTCCTAAAATTGCCATCCCTCCATCTTGAATGCTAAGTTGTTGAAACAGAATGACACTGAATGTGGCCAGGAGTTCACTTTGGCTTTACTATTATTCCAGTGCTAGAGCTGTGTCCACGATGAAGGGGTTGTTGAAGGCTGTGCCTAACCCCCTAGGTCTAAAAGCCTCTCCAGAGCTGAATAAAAATCGTCTGGAATTAGAAGGAAGAGAAATATGCAGCCATCTTACTGGCGAGGGATTGGGAGGGGGTTGAGGGACGCTTGTATACCTGGGTAGTTCCGCCGCCTTGTTTTATCTGTGCCACCACGTGAAGGCGACCCGCTCTTGTACCGCTGTAGGGATTAATGACCTCAATCTTAAATGACCAGGTAGTCCGTTTAAAGCTAGCTCTAATGACCCACTCCCTCTCTCTCTCACTTCCCCTTTATATCCCCTCTTTCAATTCTCTTCCATTTCTCTTGTTCCTCATTCGCTCTGTCACTGCCTCATCTATCTCTCTTTCTCTCCCCTCCCTCTCTCTCTCACTCTCTCTCTCTCTCTCTCTCTCTCTCTCATTCTCTCACCCTCTCTTTCTTTCGCCCTAATTGTGCCTTTGTTGCACTTTGTCTGTCTGTCTGTCTGTCTGTCTCTCTCTCTCTCTCTCTCTCTCTCTCTCTACTTCCCCTCTCTCATTTCTTTCTCTTTCCCTCTCTTCCTGCCTTATCTCTCCTTCAGTTCCCCCTTTCTTCATTCTCGTTTATTATTATTATTATTATTATTATTATTATTATTATTATTATTATGAGAGAAAGAGAGAGAGAGAGAGAGAGAGAGAGAGAGTACTTCATCTCAATCTTCAAGTTGTTCTCTAAACTTGTGGAGTGTGTGTGTGTGTGTGTGTGTGTGTGTGTGTGTGTGTGTGTGTGTGTGTGTGTGTGTGTGTGTGTGTGTGTGTGTGTGTGTGTGTGTGTGTGTGTGTGTGTGTGTGTGTGTGAGAGAGAGAGAGAGAGAGAGAGAGAGAGAGAGAGAGAGAGAGAGAGAGAGGACGTAACCATGCAATATTCACCTTTCATTGCCTACTTACCAACGTGCCAATGTCCTGTAAGTAGGCTGGTAGGTAGGTAGGTGGGTAGAGTCGGCTCCTTTTCATCTGAGGGAACAGGGCCAATATCACAACTTAAATACTGTTATTAGGTAGGAATGAGTCTCCTTGGTTACTAGTCAAATCAGCCCTCCAGTCTTACTACACTTGGCCATCAACTGAGCTCAAAGGATTAAGGGGACAGTCAGGGTGAATGTGCTGTAGGTAGGTAGATAGGTAGGTAGGTAGGTAGGTAAGTTGGTTGGTTGGTTGGTTGGTAGGTAGGTTGGAAGGTCCTAGGTAGATATATGAGTATCTAAGCTTGGTTTTATGTAAGTAAATGGTTTAGTAGGTAGGTTAATGTTAGGTTAGTAGGTCTGTATGTAGCACTGTAAGTAAGCTGAGACGATATATTATCAAGGTGGTGAATAAGACTAACTTTCATAACTAGTCTCTCTCTCTCTCTCTCTCTCTCTCTCTCACACACACACACACACACACACACACACACACACACACACACACAAACACACACACACACAAACACACACACACACAAACACACACACACACACACACACACACACACACACACACACACACACACACACACACTTGAGCACGCAAAACACACTCAAACACACTCATTCGCGCTTATCTGACAGTGAGAGAAATTAAGGGAATGAATATGAGAGAGAGAGAGAGAGAGAGAGAGAGAGAGAGAGAGAGAGGAAGGGGGGAGGGACTGAAGGAAAGGAGGGAGAGAAAAGGCGTGGAAAGGAAGAGGGGATGGGAGGAGGGAAGGAAGAAAGGGTAGGGGAAGGGAAGGAAGAAAGGGTAGGGGAAGGGAAGGGAGGAAGGGAGAGAGAAGAGAGACAGAAGGAAGGGAGTGAGGAGAGAAGAGGGAGAAAGAAAGAGGGAA
>NC_137026.1:36718948-36721448 GCF_032717465.1 Coenobita brevimanus | reverse complement strand
TGGTTGTGATGATGATGGTGGTGGTGGTGGTGGTGGTGATGATGATGCTGTTTTTCCACATTCAAGTTTCTTTCTCCTTTCCCTTCCTTCATTTTTTCCTTCTCTCATCTTCTCTTCTTCTTTTTTTTCCCCTCTTTCTATCTCCCTCCTCTCCCTCCTTCCCTCTTCCATCCCCATTCCTTCGCCGCAGCTCTCCTTCCCTCTGTCTATCCTTCCTTCCTTCCTTCCCTCCCTTTCTCCCTTCCTCTCTCTCCTCCCTTCATTTTTCCCTCCGTTCTCCATCCTTCTTTCCTTCCCTTTGTCCTTCCCTCCTTCCTTGTCACTCCTCTCCATATCTCCCTTCATTCATACTTCCATCCTATCATTCCTTCTGCCTCTTCTTTCCTCCGCCTCTCCCTTCCTTCATTCCTACTACTGTCTTCGCCATCCTTCGTCCTTCTCTCCTCTCCCCATATTCCTTCTCCCCATCCATTCATCCTCCTATTCCTCCCTCCCTCCCTCCTTCTCTGCCTCTCTCCCTCCCTCTTAAGATTCTCTCCAGCATTCCTCTGTTTCGCAAATATGTGGTATGAACATTATTAAAGAGGAGGGAGGGAGGGAAGAGGGAGGGAGTGAGGGAAGGAGGGAGAGAGGGAAGGAGGGAGGGAGAGAGGGAAGAGGGGGAGTGAGTGAAGGAGAGAAGGAAGGAGGAAGGGAGGGGTGGAAGGAAGTTAAGAGAGAGAGAGAGAGAGAGAGAGAGAGAGTCTTGAAAGGGGGGGGGGTTAAGGAGATGCTGTGGTTCCCTATTGGCTATAAGATGCCTTTACCCCATACTGCACTGGAGAGAGAGAGAGAGAGAGAGAGAGAGAGAGGGAGGGGGATTGAACTGTGTGTGTGTGTGTGTGTGTGTGTGTTTGTGAAGGAAGCTATTTTAAGATGTTTTCCTTTCCTCCTGTCTGTATGTTTCGTGTGTCAGTCCTCTCTCTCTCTCCCTCTCTCTCTCTCTCTCTCTCCCTTTCTCTCTCTCTCTTTTTATATTTTTTGTCAGGCTCCACCCCTTCCCTCCCTCCTTTTCTCCCCCCCATTTCTCTCTTCTCCCCTCCCCTCCCTTCACTCCTTCTCTCCCTTAATAACCCTCTTCTTTTTCCTTCCCCCTCCTCCTCTTTTCCTCCTCCCCCTCCCTTCTCTCCTTCCATCCACCCCTCCTTCCCTTTCCTCCTCCCTTTGTCATCAGTCTTTTCCTTCTCGTTTCATTACCTTTCCACCTTTCATTCCCTCCCTCCCTCTTTCCCCCTCCCTCCCTTTAGCTCTTTGTCCTTTTTTTCTCTCTCCCTCCCCCTCCTTTCCCTCCTTTATCCCTCTGCCTCTCTCTCCCTCCCTCCCTCCTGCCTTCTTCCCCCGTCTCTCTCATACTTTCTTCCCTCCCTCCCTCTCCCCCCTGTCCTATCCCTGTGCCATTTCCATCCCGTTTTTCTCCCCTTCCTCATTTCCTCACTCCTCTATCCCTTTTCCCTCTCCTTCCCCTCCTCCTTCCTCTTCCCCTCCCCCTCCCTCCCCCTCTCCCCCCCTCCCACCCCCCATCAGAGGTCGTATGTCCCTTTAAAGACCCTGTGGGGAAATCACCAGGTGAGGCAGGCAGGCAGGTAGGAAGGCAGGCAGGCAGGCAGGTAGGCAGGCAGGCAGGCAGGCAATTAGGTAGGCAGGTAGGTAGGTAGGAAGGTGGGTAAGCAGGCAGGCAAGCAGGCAGGCAGGCGGTCAGGCATACAGGCAGGTAGGCAGGCAGACAGGAAGGCAGGATGGATGGATGCAGAGAGAGAGAGAGAGAGAGAGTAAGAGAGAGAGAGAGAGAGAGCCTGTCTGGGCATTACTAACGATGATGTACATTGATTCAAAAGCCTTTTAATTTTACTCATAATAGTATTTGCTCTTTATATTTCATTCATCTTTTTTGCAACCACGTGCTTTTGTTTACAGTTGTACCGGTACATGTGTTGTTTATGATTGTATTGTACTATTATTATTATTATTATTATTATTATTATTATTATTATCAGCGTCATCATTACCATCTATTAATCTAATGTTTATGTCTGTCACCACTCTCTCTCTCTCTCTCTCTCTCTCTCTCTCTCTCTCTCTCTCTCTCTCTCTCTCTCTCTCTCTCTCTCATTAATATGGGTGACAGCCGATCAGCTCTCAACCACATCACACACTCAATTACCACCTGTCTGTCTCTCTCTCACTCTCTCACTCTCTCACACACACGCACACACGCAATTGCTGCCTAAGTCCTCTCTCACTCTATTTCTCTCTGTCTCTGTCTCTATAACACATACCGTACTGAGTTAATCTCTCTCTCTCTCTCTCTCTCTCTCTCTCTCTCTCTCTCTCTCACCTTTCACCCCTTTTTAATTCCGTCCATCTCCTCCCTCCCCTTTCTCTATCCTGCGTTCTCCCTTCTCCCCCTCCTCCTTCCCCCTCCCTCCCTCCCCCCTCCCTCTCTCCTTCCCTCCTTGCCTCC
>NC_137026.1:36698948-36713948 GCF_032717465.1 Coenobita brevimanus | reverse complement strand
ATACCTACCTGTCTGTGTCTGTTACCTATTGTATTTGCTGTCTGAAGGTACCCCATGTTAGCACCACTCCCCCTGGACACTCCCAACTAAACATGGACACTCCTCGAACATTCTGCTTACTTGTCTGTCTGTCTGTCTAAGTAAATGCCTGTCTGTGTCTGTCTGTCTGCTGTCTGATCTCACTATGGGTCACAAAAGCATCGTTGTTGGCCAGTAGCGTTAGTCAGCTTAGGTCAGGTGGCTGGAAGTGTTTGTTTGTTTATCTTGTTTGTGTGACGTCACCTATTACAGAGAATCACTTGGCTTGTCACTCACTGTAGCCATCTTCACATTGCATTACATCGAGTGAGTGGATGGTGAGCGCTATAAGTAAAATCATCCATCATTAGCAGGTAAATAATAGCAAGATATTGTCATGGTATTGTTAAGCACGTATAACATTAAATATCCTTGTTAAATTGGAAAAAATAACGATACATGTAGGGTTCTATGATTCTCACACACACACACACACACACACACACACACACACACACACACACACACACACACACACACACACACACACACACACACACACACACACAAAAGTCAACCTACTCTTCGTTCACCTTGACATTTCTCTCCCTCTCTCCCTAACATAATTTTCTTTCATTTCGTTACACACACACACACACACACACACACACACACACACACACACACACACACACACACACACACACACACACAGAAAAAGTAAGAAAGTGAGAGAGTGACACGGACGAGTATCACCCACCTGTAACCTTTAATTCATCTCCCCTTCTGTCAGTCACTTTACGAGATTTTCACTCGATTATGTGGACAGAATTTACGAAGAAGATCACAAAGCCGAAGACGTAGAGAAGAATTTTTGGTTAATTCTACCTCTGTCTGTGAGTGAGGGGTGAGAGAGAGAGAGAGAGAGAGAGAGAGAGAGAGAGAGAGAGAGAGATCATCCCAGCCCATCCCGCTTACTCCCTCCCTGCTCATTCCTCCCTCTCCTTCATATTCCATCTCTCTTCTCTCCCTCCTTCTTCTCCCTTTCCTTCTCAGTTTTCCTCCTGTTTCCCTCACTGTTTCACTTCCCCATCCATTCCTTTACGAGAATCTCTCCTCCCTTCCCTGCTTTCTCCTCCCCTTTCTTTTCCTCCCTCCCTCCCTCCCTATCTCTCCTCCCTTCCCTTCCTCAGCCTCCTCTCTTCCCTTCTTTCTCCTCCCCCTTCTTTCCCTCCCTCCCTCCCTCCAATCCCTAAATATAAATAATCTGAGCAGTCAACTATTTACCCAAGCCGGGAGTCGCTCACTTGAGGCAAATTTCAAGATCAGAGGGCTTTTTCGAACTCACATTTTTGGACTTCCTTGCAAATTTTGGCCTTAGATCCTGTTACCATAGGGTCGAAGAATTGTATATGGACCGGTTCTTGGGTTCTAGGGTAATAATAGACCGAACGGACGGGTAGGATAAGGGCCAGAGTCGAAAAATATGCGTGGCGTGTGGCTCAGGGGGGACATCTTGGAGTCCCATGGGTTATTAAAAGTTACTGCTTGTGTATTCTACTTTTGTCTGCCCTTGTCCCTGTGCACTCTAACCCCCCCCCCTCCCCGTCTCTCTCTCTCTCTCTCTCTCTCTCTCTCTCTCTCTCTCTCTCTCTCTCCTTCTCTAAATCCCTACTCATTTCCTTCCTTCTCTCTCTTTCTTCCTTCCTCCTTCTCTACTTCACTACCTTCCTCTCTCCCTTCCTACCTTCCTTTCTTCCATCCCTCCTTCCTTCTTCCTTTCCTTCCTTCCTCCCTCCCTCTCTCCCTCCTCCTTTCCCCTAGGGTAAGTCTTGTCTAGTTGGTCGGAACGAAGGAGGGAGGGAGGGAGGAGGGGGAAGGGAGGGAGAGGAGGAGAGGGTGGGGGGACGGAGGGAGGGAGAGGAGGAGAGGGTTGGGGGGACGGAGGGAGGGAGGAGGGGGAAGGGACGGAGAGGAGGAGAGGGTTGGGGGGACGGAGGGAGGGAGAGAGGAGGTAGGAAGGGAGAGGAGGGAAAGAGGCAGAAGTGTAGGGAGGGGAAGAGAAAAGATGAGATTAGTTCACCGTATATATAAGTAAATAAATATGTTATATATATTGATATAGATAGGTGGATAGATAGATAGGTAGATAGATAGATAGATAGATAGATAGATAGATAGATAGATAGAGAGAGAGAGAGAGAGAGAGAGAGAGACGTATGCAGATTTGATAAGGAAGATGACACCGTGAAAATAGGACAGGAGCATAACAGCAAACCCAGCCTGTGTGTGTGTGTGTGTGTGTGTGTGTGTGTGTGTGTGTGTGTGTGTGTGTGTGTGTGTGTGTGTGTGTGTGTGTGTGTGTGTGTGTGTGTGATCAGACTATCTATTTGCCTGTCTATCGAGCGTTATCATCTGGTTCTATACCTTAATATATTTTGTTTATCACTGTGTATATATCTATCTTAATTTTGTTTGTATTTTTGCATGAATGTATCTACTATTCTCTCTCTCTCTCTCTCAATCAGTCAGTCAATCAAGTGCATATATTTGGAAGAAGATCTGGAGAACTAGGAGGGAGGAAGAGAGGAGGAGAAGAGAGAGAGAGGGAGAGAGAAAGTGAGAGAGAGTTAACACGGCAAATTTAACACTGAGCAAGGCGAGGTCCTCACTTCGCAGGACTAATGCATCGGGTAAGCGAGGAGGGAAACTGAATCCCCGACTAATATGAGAGAGAGAGAGAGGAGAGAGAGACGGAGAGGGGATTGGAGAGATGTGGAAGAAGGGAAAGGTGGGGTTGTAAGAGGCAGAGAAATAATGAGGGAGATGCAGTGAGAGAGAGATGGGCGAAGGGAATGGGAGAGTGGTGGTGGTAAGAGGTAGGGAAAATGGGTGGATGTAGAGAGAGAGAGAGGGAGGTACGGGGGAGAGGGGCGGCGGGTAGAAGTCAGTGATCGATGAATGGACGGTAACTGAATACTTACTACTACCCCATCTACACTACCCTCTATTATTATTCTCTCCTCTCCTCTAATCTACGCTGTTTATCTACTTTGCTCTTCACTACCCTACGTTACTTCTCTGCTCTCCTCTACCCCACGTTACTACTCTGCTCTTCTCTACCCTACGTTACTACTCTGCTCTCCTCTACCCCACGTTACTACTCTGCTCTTCTCTACCCTACGTTACTACTCTGCTCTCCTCTACCCCACGTTACTACTCTGCTCTTCTCTACCCTACGTTACTACTCTGCTCTTCTCTACCCTACGTTACTACTCTGCTCTTCTCTTCCTTCTGTCAGCCGATTTCTCCACTCCTCTCCACTTTATATTCTTTACGGTTTTATATATTACTCTTCTCACGGCCTTGATGCAGACTAAATCGCTTAGGAAGACTTGCTAGGAAGCCTCCAAATAGTACGAATGAACAGCCTCGTTTGACTGGGCCCCGTAACGTCATCAGACAAGCCCCGCCCACTCCACCTCCCGACTCTGAGATGCGCATTCACAAACCAACTTAAGCACAAAAAAATCCTTCGTAGATGTGATTAATTTTTGCAGTATAGCCAAGAAAAGCAGGATAAACATACGGTAAAATATTCTCACTGCCTCTCCTCCCTCCTAGAAAAAATAAATTGAGTTAGGGAAGGAGTTTTGTCGTTAGTGTAGCTGTGAATGACCAGCGCTCTGTTTACAATTCGTTCTGTGTTGGCATGGCTGGATTTCCCTTTCTTTAATTCGGTCATTTTTGGATATTTCTTTTGGCGCTTAATTTGGTGAGTATTTGTGGAATTTGTGACATAAATGCTTTGTCCATTTTTGAGATACCTGTAATAATAATCTACCTGTTGCCGGATGTCTTAATCCCGTAAGGGGTGGCCACAAGCAAATCGCATCAATTTCGTCAGTCACTTGCCTTTACGCTGCCCTTCACCCAGACTCACACCCTCCTCTCATAAACTACTACCACTACTACTACTACTACTACTGCTACTACTACTACTACTAATAATAATAATAATAATAATAATAATGTATACGACTGTTGAGTTAACGTGGAGAAGGAAGGTAAGAAGTGATTTTTTTCTTTTTACAATAACAGAACAGAGGAAGGAAAAACATAAGAATAAAAAAATTATCCGTACACCTGATTACAGATGTCCTCCATTCGTAAAAATAATCTGTAACAGTTGGACTTGAACAGCTGTAGGTTGAAGGTTGGGGGGGAACAACTCTAGGGAAGCGAGGTCCAGAGAAATGTAGTTCGGGGAATAAGAGAATTCTAATAGGCGGGAGTTCTGCAATATGGCAGTGTGACGGTCAAGTCATGAGCGCTACCAGATGCCCGTGTAGCACAGGAGAAGGCATGGAGAGGTGGCACCATGGATTTGAGCATGTTTAAGATTCCATTAATTTCGAGTTAATATATATATTTATTTATTTGTGCCTAATTGGGAAAGTTTATACGGATTTAGTGAGATTAATATTCCATCTGACTTTTCAGGAGGAGTGGACGCCTGAGCACTAGTATCGACACGGTGAACGAAAGTAAGTGAACTGGACTAGTTTTTCAAATTCAGTTTCTCATAATGTTTCGGTATCTTTTCTTCTTGTTTTGTAGCTAGGCTTGTTTTGAGGGATATAATAATTATGAATATTGTTCTTGTTTTTCCGCACAATGGCCAAGGACAGGGCAGCATGGAGGCGATTTATTTGTGGCCACCCCTTACGGGAATATGGCGTCTGGCAGTAAATAGATTGATAGATAGATAAGCTAAGTATATAGTTAGATAGGTATATAAATTATATATAGGTATATAGATAGATAGACAGATAGATAGATAGATATAGATTGATGGATAACGCATTTAATAATTGATCGATGCCTTTCCAGTTTATACATAGCCTAATTCATTCATTCATTCATTGCCAGACGCCATGTATCCCAAACGGGGTGGCCAACGGCTTAGAGTTAATTGTTTTTTACGGGGAGGGGCACTACTCCTCCACCAACCCCGCTTGAACTTCCTAAATAAAATAAAATAACTTTCAGAATACTGCAATAAATATATAAACAAACCGACTATTAGCAAGACCTACCTGGGGAGAAAATCATGTGGCAAACTGGAGATAGCAAAAATAATGAGTTTGGAAATTATATGAAAGAAATTATCTCTTTATAATTAGGGCGATAATTTATGGTGTGATTATGGTGATTTATTGCTGACGATAATTGCCTACCCTGCTTTCGTTTGTCTGTCTGTCTGTCTGTCTGTTTGGTGGAAGTGAAGATAGTAGTAAGAGTAAAGGTATAAATGGTGGTCAGTGGCGTTATTGTTATTATTATTATTATTATTATTATTATTATTATTATTATGGTTATTATTATTATTGTTATTATTATTATTATTATTTATTAGTATTATCTTCGCTATTATTCTTCGAGATACTGTAAATATGCTAAGAATGTATGTCCAGAGAGAGAGAGAGAGAGAGAATTAGAGCGAGTGTGAGAGAGAGAGAGAGGCAGGTGGTTGATGAATCTCCCATTGTTCCTCCAACACCAAGATATTAAAGCAAGTTTGAGAGAGAGAGAGAGAGAGAGAGAGAGAGAGAGAGAGAGAGAGAGAGAGAGAGAGAGAGAGAGAGAGAAGAGTAATAGGAAGGAATTAAGGAGAGTAAAAGGAGGAAGATGTAATTTGTGTGTGTGTGTGTGTGTGTGTGTGTGTATACCTTAGAGAGGGGAAGAAGGGGATGGAGAAGGGTCGAGAGAGAGAGAGAGAGAGAGAGAGAGAGAGAGAGAGAGTGCTTTCCGTATCACTTGAACTGATTGTCTTAACCCTCCTCTCCCCTCCCCCTCCCCTCTCCTTCCTTCCCCTTCTCTCCTTCCTTCCCCTTCTCTCCTTCCTTCCCCTCCTCTCTCCTCCCCCTCCTCCCCCCTCTTCCTTCTGACTTCTTTCCTTCTCTCCTTCTGTCCTGTCTTTTGAATCCTCTCCCCCATCCCTCTCCTATCTTCTTTCCTTCTTGCTTCCTCTTTTCCTTCCTTCTTCCTTCCTCTCATATTTCTTCCCTCCTCCTTCCTCTCTTTCTTCTTTCTTCCTTCCTCTCTCCTCAGTTTCTTTCATTCATTCTTTCTCTTCTTTCTTCGTCTTCCTTCACTCTTCCTTTCCCTGTTAAGCCTCTCATTCCCTCTTTCCTCCTCTCCCTCCTACTCCCCTCTTCCTTCTCTCCTGCCCTCACCTCTTTCCCTCCTCCTCCTCCTCCTCCTCCTCCTCCACTAAGCTTGCACAACTACTACATTCCTCCTCCTCCTCCTCCTCTTCTCTCTTCCCCACTCCCTTCCCCCCCCCTCCTTCTACTTTCCTTCCATTTTTCCCACTACCATGAATTTCCTGAGAGCGAGAGAGAGAGAGAGAGAGAGAGAGAGAGAAGGGGGGGGACCAGCCGTAGTACAAATTGTTATATCTTTTCTCACCCATTCAGCCCTTTCCTCCTCCTCCTCCTCCTCTTCCCCATTTTCCCCTTCCCTCCCCTTTTCTCCCTCTTCTTCTCCCCTCCCCTCCCCTCTCTTCCCTCTTTCCCCTCCTTTCCTCTCTTCACATATCGCCCTCCTCACCCTGTCCCCTCTCCTCCCCTCCCCTCCCCTCCCCTCCTCCTCTTCTCTCCCCATTACAATTCTTCTCTTTCCTTCCCACTCACCATCCTTCTGACAGCTTCCCCCTTCTCCCCTCCTTCCCCTTCCTTCCTTCCCTCTTCCCCTCCCCCCTCTCTCTCTCCCTCTCCACTCTCGCTCCCTCCCTCCATTTCTCCTTTTCTATCTATATCTATCTATCTGTCTCTCTGTCTGTCCAGCTATCTGTCACTCCCACCTTCCTCCACTTTTCTCTCCCATTACAATTCCTCCCTTATCTCTCCCCCTACCCCACCCCTCCCTTCCCTCTTCCCCTACCCTCTCCCCTCCCCTCCCCCTCCCCCACAACCGCATCAGCACGAGGATCAGGTGTGGGTGGGATTGACAGCTGACGCTCGACAAGCGCAGCGCACCGAAATTGGGTTGATGATGTTAGAGAGGGGGGGAGGAGGGAGGAGAAGGGGAGGGGAGAAGGGGGGGAGGCACAGGGGGAGGGGAGTTTGAAGAGAGTGGGGGGGGAGAGAGAAAATCAGACAGACAAATAGCAGAGAAGAGACTTAATCATGATAATAATAATAATGATAATAATAATAATAATAATAATCCGTATGTAAGAACTCACTATTAACAATGTTCGTGAATGTTGGCCCTTTCACAAGATATTTTCCAGCCTCATTCTGCTTATACATGGATAGATATAAATAACTTTAAATAAATAACTATATAAATAAATATATATATATCTTTTAAAGTCTGTCTGTCAGCCTATCTTCTTATACGATATTTATTAAAACAACCAGTCCTTTCGTTTCGTCTTATATCTCTCCTTTCATCCCCCTTTTTTTCTTTATCCCTTAACACTCTTTCCTCTCCCATTCATTCACGCTTTCCCATCCCACACTCCTTCTTCATCACCTACCCTCTCCCTCCCTTCTGCCACCCTAGCTCTCATCCCTACCACCCTTCCTCTCCCCCTCCCTGCCTCCCTCCATCTCTCTCCGTCTCCCCCTCCCCCCCCTCCCTCCCTCTCACCTACTATCAGATATCAATATTTCAATCAATCACTTAAACGGTGGGATATTTTCACTCTCTCTCTCTCTCTCTCTCTCTCTCACACACACACACACACACACACACACACACACACACACACACAGCTTATCATTCTACCACAAATTTCATCAGCCCAATTCACATCCTTTTCCCATATACTTTTTTTCTTAAATAACAAAATCTAACACTTATTTCTTCATGTATTATAATTATTCCTATTATTTTCTTTCATAAAAATTCGCTTCGGTCTGGAATTAATATTGATTTTTATTTATATATATATATTTTTTAGTTTCGTCCTTCCCTTTTGCAATAAAACTTGATCAGGTTAGGTCCAATTATTTTCCTCATAGGCCATTTTTGAGAAGTTTTTCATTCATTTTTGACTTTCGTCCCTACGTGCATTTAAAAAAGGCGTAGTTACGAATATTATTTTATGCTTACGATGATTTTTTTCTTTCAATCGGGTTTTTCGATTTCCGTTCGTAATACAAATCCTGGTTATGTGTTTTTTTTATTGAATTGTTTTATTGTTTTATTTAATTTCTGTGAGCTTGGGTGGAAAAGGGGAGTTGTGATTCCTTTATTATATTTATCAGAGAGAGAGAGAGAGAGAGAGAGAGAGGGAGAGAGAGAGAGAGAGAGAAGGAAATTGATGATTATGTCCACTTTGAGATTCATTTACCCCCACCTGCACACACACACACACACACACACACACACACACACACACACAACAAGTTAAAGGATGAGTATGTGAGGGAGGAAGAAGAGGAAGACCAAGAAGCATAGTAAATATGGGAACATGAAGGAGGGTGGAGAGAGAGAGAGAGAGAGAGAGAGAGAGAGAGAGAGAGAGAGAGAGAGAGAGAGAACGTAATCAACCAAACGAGCACCTTAATTTAGACAAGTGTGGTTAACTGCGTCCAATCCCAGAGTTCATCCTGCCAGCCCACGACAAAATACCTCCCCCCCTCTCTCTCTCTCTCTCTCTCTCTCTCTCTCTCTCTCTCTCTCCATCACGCCGCCCTCCCTCAAGTACGCCTTTTATTCGTTGTGTGTGTGTGTGTGTGTGTGTGTGTGTGTGTGTGTGTGTGTGTTTAGTTACAGGTCGGCTGATATGTAAACAACCAAGCAAATAGTTACATACACAGATGAATAGATAGATAGATAGATAGATAGGTGGATAGGTAGGTAGGTAGGTAGATAGACTTGTAAGTAGATAAATATAATCAAGAGGCTGACCACGTACTGTAGGTTGGTGAAAAAGTGAGAGAGAGAGAGAGAGAGAGAGAGAGAGAGAGTATTGACCGATAGAAATATAAAGAGAAAAGGAAGCATAAAAAAACAGTCTGGAAAAATGAAGGAAGGAGGGAAGGAAGGAAGGAGAGTAAGGAAAAATGGAAATGTGAACAGATGCAGGAAGGAAGGAAGAAAGAAAAGATGAGAAGAAGGAAGGAAGGAAGGAAGTGTGGAGATAGTAAGGAAAGAAGGAAGGAAGGAAGTGTGGAGATAGTAAGGAAAGAAGGAAGGAAGAAAGTGTGGAGAGAGTAAGGAAAGAAGGAAGGAAGGAAGTGTGGAGATAGTAAGGAAAGAAGGAAGGAAGAAAGTGTGGAGAGAGTAAGGAAAGAAGGAAGGAAGGAAGTGTGGAGAGAGTAAGGAAAGAAGGAAGGAAGAAAGTGTGGAGAGAGTAAGGAAAGAAGGAAGGAAGGAAGTGTGGAGATAGTAAGGAAAGAAGGAAGGAAGAAAGTGTGGAGAGAGTAAGGAAAGAAGGAAGGAAGGAAGTGTGGAGATAGTAAGGAAAGAAGGAAGGAAGGAAGTGTGGAGATAGTAAGGAAAGAAGGAAGGAAGGAAGTGTGGAGATAGTAAGGAAAGAAGGAAGGAAGGAAGTGTGGAGATAGTAAGGAAAGAAGGAAGGAAGGGAGGGAAGAAGGAACGAAGGAAAAGGAAGGAAGGGAGGGAGGGAAGAAGGAACGAAGGAAAAGGAAGGAAGGGAGGGAGGGAAGAAGGAACGAAGGAAAAGGAAGGAAGGGAGGGAGGCAAGGGAGAGGTAAAGAAGGAAGTGTGGGGACAGTGAAGAAGGAAGGAAGGAATGAAGGAGAGAGGGAGAATGGAAAGAAGGATGGAAAGTTGGAAGGGGAGAGAGAGAGAGAGAGAGGATGAGTGAATGTATGACTGAATGAATGAAGGAAGGAAAGAAAGAGGGAGGGGAGGAAGGAAAGAAAGAAAGAGGGAAGGAAGGAAGGAGTGTTGCAGGAAACTCTTCGGCCTTTAAACAGCAAATTGATGTCTGACAGCACGGAGGGAAGGAGGGAGAGAAGGAAGGAAGGAAGGAAGGAGGGAGAAAGGGAGGGGGGGGAGCAAAGGAGGACAGTTGAAGAGAAAGAGAGAGAGAGAGAGAGAGAGAGAGAGAGAGAGATTTTAATACCTTGATCGCCAGGTGTTTTTCAGAGTTAATTTAAATCGTTAGGAGGTGGTGGTGGTTGTGGTAGTTGTGGTGGTGGTGGTGGTGGTGGTGATGGTGGTGGTTGTGGTAGTTATGGTGGTGGTGGTGGTGGTGGTGGTGGTGATGATGATGATGATAGTGTTGAAAAAAATAAATGGAGGGAGGAAGAAGGAAGGAAGGAAGGAAGGAAGGAGAGTAAGGAAGAAAGGAAGGAAGAAGAGTAAGGAAGGAAGGAAGGAAGGAGAGGGTTAGGATCAAAAGGCCATAAGTGCCTCTAACTAGCAATTGATGGCTGACGTGAGGAGAGAGAGAGAGAGAGAGAGAGAGAGAGGAGGGGGAAGTGGGAGGAGAGAAGATGATAGATAGATAGAGTGATAGAAAAAAGTTAATTGAAAAAGATAATTGAAATAAGTACGGTATATACATATTTATCTAAATCATTCTATCTATTATTTACTCGTGTCTTCATCTTTGTATCTACCTGTATCTACTTTATCTATCTGCCTACCTACCTACCTACCTACCTACTTACCTACCTTCCAGCCTACCTGCCTGCCTCCTTCCCTACCTATCAACCCACCTACCTACCTACATACATACATACTTACATACCTACCTACCCACTCACCCACCCTCCCACCTACCTACCTCCCTCCCTACCTACCTACCTACCTACCTACCTACCTACCTACCTACTTACCGTCAGTATCACCAATGGGGCATGCAAAGTATTTCAATATTACAAACTTGATATGGAGGGAGGGAGGGAGGGAGAGAGAAGCGGGGAGGGAGGGAAAGAGGGAAGGAAGGAGGAGGGAGGGAAGATGATGATGACGATAGATATAAAGGTAGATTGATAGATAGATAGATAGATAAAGGGAGGTAAAAGGAGAATAAGGGAGAGAAAAATAGGGATATAATAGACAGATGTAGAGGGAAAAAGGGAGGAAAGAGAGAGAGAGAGAGAGAGAGAGAGAGAGAGAGAGAGAGAGAGAGAGAAGGAGGGAAGGGATAAGGTGAGTGAAGGAGAGAGGAAGGAAGGAAAGGGGGAGAGAGAGGGAGGGAGGAAAAATGAAGATTGCGAGGAATTGGGGAGGGAGGGAGGAAGGAGAGGAGGAAAGGGGATGAGAAAAGGAGATTGGGAGGTGAGGAAGAGAGGAAAAGAAAGGGAGGAGAGGGAAGAATGTGAGAAAGTGAGAGAAAAATGAGAGAATTAGATTAGGAGAGAGAGAGAGAGAGAGAGACGGAAGGAGAAAGTAAGAAGTAAGGGTAAGGTATAGGTAATGAAGGAAGGAGAATGGAAGAAAGTGAGGAAGGAAGAGAAAGAAAGGAGGGAGAGAGGGAGGGAGGGAGGGAAGGAGAGAATGAAGGGAGAGAGGGAGGGAAGGAGAGAATGAAAGGAGAGAGGGAGGGAAAGGAAGGAAGGGAGAGAGGGAGGGAAAGGAAGGGAGGGAGAGAGGGAGGGAGACTGGTCCTTCAAGCATAAACTTAACTTAGTGGTCTCAAGGGAGGAAGGGAGAGAAGAGAAAAAACATTGATGTGGCAGATAGATGGATAGATAGATAGATAGATAGATGTGTAGGTAGATAGATAGATATATTCTGAGTGTTATGTACGAAGGTAGGCACACAAAGACAGGTAAATTAATAGATAAAAAGACAGATAGATCTTTAAGCTGAGTGATTAATAGATAGATAGATGATAAATATGATAGATAGATAGATGTTGTGGATGGATAGATAGAAAGGTAGGTGGGTAGTTTGGTAGATAGGGAGGGAGGGAGGGGGGAGGAGAGCGAGGGAGGGAGGGGGAGAGAAGGAGGAAGGAAATGGGGAGAAGAAGAGGATGGAAATAGTAAGAGAAGTGGGGAGGAGAGAGGAGAGGGGGAGGGAGGATGGGAGGGAGGTAGATATAGAGGAAGGGAGGGAGGGAGGGAGGGAGGGAAAGAGAGAGAGATGGATGGGCATATGGAGGAGCAAAGAGACGTAAGGAGGGAGGAAGGGAGGGAGGGAAGAAGATATATAGGAATGGAGGGGGTGAGGGAGGGGGGGAAGGAGGGAGGAAAGTAGAGAAGGAGATAGGAAGAAAAGAGAAGGAAGGAAAGGAGAGAAAGAAGAAAGAAAAGATAGAACTATAGGAGGAAAAAGGAAGGATGAGAGAAAGGACGAAGAGATGGAAGGAGAGAGAGAGAGAGAGGGAGAGAGGGAGAGAGAGAGATGCGTACGGCAGATGAGAAGATATAGTGAGAGAGTTAATTTGCGTAGCTAACTCTCTCTCTCTCTCTCTCTCTCTCTCTCTCTCTCTCTCTCTCTCTCTCTCTCTCTCTCCACCAATTTTCCTACTTAGTTACCTCTCTTCCTCTCTAATTTCTCTCCGCCTCTCCCTCCCTCCCACCTTCTTTCCTTCCTTCATTCCCTTCTTTCTTCCCTCGCCTTCCTTCTCCTCATCCACCTTCCTTCTTGCCTGCCATCCTCAACCTTCCCTTCCTTCCCTCCTTCTCTCCTTCCCTCCTCCTCATCTTCCTTCATTCTATGCTTTCTTCTCTCCCCATCACCGTGCCTCTCTCTCTCTCCCTCCATACCTCTCATATTTATAATTTTGTCACTTTCTCTCTCCATTTCCTTCCCTACCTCCCTCTCTCCTTCCTTCCAATCCTCCCTTCTTTCATCTCTTCCTTCCTCCTTCCTTCCATTTTCTTTCAGGTCGTTTTCCTTGTTTCTCTTCCTACTTCCCTCCCTTCCTCCCTGTCTATCTCTTCCATCCTAATTTCTACCTCCCCTCTCTCTCTCCCTCCCTTCATCCCTCCCCCACTCCTTCCCTATCCTCCCTCCTTCCCTCCCTCTCTCCCTCCCTTCATCCCTCCCTCATTCCTTCCCTATCCTCCCTCCCTACTTTCTTAGTCTACCTCTTCCACCTTAATTTCCACCTTCCTTCCCTCCCTTCGTCCATCTCCCATCCCTTCCCTATTCTCCCTCCCTCCCTCCCCCCTCCCTCTCTCTTTCTCTCTCTCCCTCCCTCCCTTCGTCCATCCCCCATCCTTTCCCTATTCTTCCTCCCTCCCTTCCTCCCTCCTTCCCTCCCATCGTCCATCCCCCATCCCTTCCCTATTCTCCCTCCCTCTTTCCCTCCCTCCCTCCCTCCCTCCTTCCCTCCCTCCCTCCCTCCCGTCGGTAGCCGCCTGCTCGTCTATGAATATTTTACCAACCTTTAATGTGGCTTGAGACAGAGTCACTCGCTCGGTCATTGGAGGAAACGGAGAGATGGAGGAAAGGAGGAAGGATGGGAGAGAGGGAGGAAGAGAGAGGGAGAGGGAGGGAGGAAGAGAGAGAGAGACAGAGGGAGGGAGGGAAAATAGGAATGGAGGGGGATAGACAGGGAGACACAGAAATTGATAGATTCTCACAGAGACACGATGGAGAGAAGGGAGAGGGAGGGAGGAAGAGAAGGAGGGAGGGAGGGAAAAGGGAGAGGGGTGAGATGGGTAGTAATGTGGAGAGAGAAAGAAGGAGGAAGAGACGGAGGGAGAGAAGAGGGATAGAAAAGCCTCAGTGAGAAGGAGGGGAGAGAGAAACATGAAAAATAGATAGATAGATGTACAGATAGATATAAAAATGGATATAGATAGATACATAGATAGATAGAGTTGCACGGGACTTCACTCGCTCAGTCACTAAAGGAAGCGGGAGGAGAGAGGGAGAGAAATTAGTGGGGAAGAGAGGTAACTAGGTAGGAAAGTGGAGTAAGGACATGGGCAGTGAGGTAGGGAGAGAGAGAGAGAGAGAGAGAGAGAGAGAGAGCAAAACTGAGGGAGGGAAACTAAAAGAGAGAGGAGAGAAGAAGAGAGGAAAGGAGGGATAGAGGAAGGCAAGTAGGTAGGTAGGTAAGTTGATAGGTAGGTAGGTAGTGAGAGGAAAAGAGAGAGAGAGAGAGAGAAAGAGAGAGAGAGAGGGAGGAAAGTAGGAACGAAGGAGAAGTAGCAGGAAGGAAAGAAGATAGATCTAAAGATAGGGAAAAAAAGTAGGGAGGGAGAGAGAGTGAGGGAAGGGTAGAAAGGAAGGAAGGAAGGAAGGAAAGAAGGTTTAAAGTTAGGGACGCAAAGGAGAGGGAGATAGGAAGGAAGGGAGGGAGGGAGGGAGGGAGGGAAGTAGGGAGATAATAAGATAGATAGGTAGTTAGATGAGAGAGAGAGAGAGAGAGAGAGAGAGAGAGAGAGAGAGAGGTAAAAATAACACAACGAATGGCTCTTAAGGCATTCAGTGAGAGAGAGTGGGAGTGAAGGTTTAAAAGAGAGGTAATGTATGATCTCTTTCTCTCTCTCTCTCTCTCTCTCTCTCTCTCTCTCTCTCTCTCTCTCTCTCTCTCTCTCTCTCTCTCTCTCTCTCTCTCTCTCTCTCTCTCATCACAGGGTATTAGCAAATGACACCCCATACGACTTTCTTAAAAATAAAAAGCACTTTTATTTTTTGTCTGAGTTCAATTATATAAATGATTTAGTATAGTATTAAATGATAGATGAATGGGTGGATAGATGGATAGATTGATAGGCAGATGGATTGATGGATAGATGGATAGATTGATAGACAGATGGGTTGATGAATGGGTGGATAGATTGATAGACAGATGGATGGATGGATGGTTCAGTGGATGGATAGATTGATAGATAGATGGACATGGCTGGCTGGATAGACAGATTGATTGACTGAAGAGGAAATAGGAAATGGATGTACAGTATGGATGGATGGATGGATGATAGATGAATAGATTGATAGACAGATGAATATACATAAAAAGACAGACAAATAGTTAGATAGATAGATAGGTGGATAGATGGTCCGATAGGCCTAGTTACATAT
>NC_137026.1:36678948-36691448 GCF_032717465.1 Coenobita brevimanus | reverse complement strand
ATATTATTTTGCTAAGTGTGTTGCAGTTATGAAAAAAGATGGTAGAGGAGAGATATATTTACAGTGATTATTATAATAAAGAAGATAGATGTATGAATAGATGGAAGGATGGATAGAAAGAAAGGTATTTGGATAGATTGATGGACTAGTTAGATAGACTGATTAATTGATTGTTAGAGATAGACAGATAGGTAGATTGAGAAGCTGTCTAAGAGAGTGAAGCAAACATTTATATATACGCAAAGAAAATCATACAGATACTTACACAGACAGCCAAGACCAGAAACACACACACACACACGCGCGCGCACACACACACACACACACACACACACACACACACACACACACACACAATTAATATGTAGAGACAGGCACAAAAACAAAAACAAAAAAACACGAAAAGAAAAACAGGAGAGACAGACAAATGTAATAGATTGAGACAGGCAGATAGATAGGCAGAGAGGCATGAAAGATACAAACAGACAGACAGACAGATAAAAAGGATTCACACAAAGTTTCTACACAAGTTAAAAAGGGAAGTTAATATGAGTAGATAGTGAAACATGGGTTGAAAGTACCGTAGAGTTTTCTAGACATTTTTTCCCATTCTCCCCCTCCTCACTCTCTCTCTCTCTCTCTCTCTCTCTCTCTCTCTCTCTCTCTCTCTCTCTCTCTCTCTCTCTCTCTCTCTCTCTCTAAAATAATATGATAATAGCATTTTATCTGTGATAGTGGTTGTGGCAAAATATAAGCATAATATGATATGGTGTGATGTGGTATGGTCTGATAGTGTGGTGGTATGGTGTAATGTTGGTTTGATGTGGTTGTGGTGGTTGTGTGTGTGGTGTGGTGTGGTGGTGGTTTGGTGTGGTTGTGGTGGTGGTTTGGTGTCGTGGTGTGTTGTGATGTGGTGTGGTGCAGTGGTGTGGTAGTGAGGTGAATATCATGCTGTGGTGTATGTGTGTTGATGTGGTAGTATGTTGTAAGTGTGGTATATCGACTGTGGCGGTGTGGTATGATCGTATATCGACTGTGGTGGAGTGGTATGATCGTATATCGCCTGTGGTAGCTGTGGTGAATATCATGCTGTGGTGTATGTGTGGTGGTTGTGGCAATCGACCAATTAGCTTCTCGTATCCACCTGATAGGAGGCTCCAAGTGAGAGAGAGAGAGAAAGAGAGAGAGAGAGAGAGAGAGAGAGAGAGAGAGAGAGAGAGGGAGAGGGAGAAATATTAGACAAAAAGGGAAAGCAAAGATAAGTAGATAGATAGATAAATCGATAGATAGATAGATAGAAATGAAGATAAAGGAAGAATAACAATAAAGATATAACATTAAACGAACAATAACATGAGAAAGAGAAGGAGAAGTAGTTAAGGAGAAAGAGAGACAAGAGAGAGAGAGAGGGAGAGAGAGAGAGAGAGAGAGAGAGAGAGAGAGAGAGAGAGAGAGAGAGAGAGAGAATTAAAGAAAGTCGTAGGGATAATAAAATGGTAAAAGTAGGAGTGAGAGAATAAATACCAGTTTCATAAATTTATATATATGTATTGTATTGATGATCTGATTATTTGAGAGAGAGTGAGAGAGAGAGAGAGAGAGAGAGAGAGAGAGAGAGAGAGAGATGATATGGTGGTAAAGAGATTAATAAAATGAGAAAATTATAGTTAGGGAGATGGATGCACAAGCACATAGAGAGAGAGAGAGAGAGGTGAAGGAAAGAGAGCGGAGGAAGAGGAAGAGGAGGAGGAGGAGGAGCGGAGGAGGAAGAGAGGAGGTGCTTGCTCTTCTCTATCAATACCGACTTAAGAGAAGGAAGGAGGAAGAGGAGGAGGAGGAAGAGAGAGAGACGAAGGATGAGTAGAGAAAGAGGAGGAAGTGGGAAGGAGGAGAAGGAAGAGGGGAGGAGGAGTAACAGAAGAACTGGGAGGAAGAGGAGGAGGAAACGGAGGAAAGGAGAAAAAAGATGAAGATAATCCGAAGAAGGAAGAGGAGGGGAAGGAGAAGGAAGAAGAAAAGGAAGAAAATTAATAGAGAAAAGAGGAAATATATGATAAGGAATGGAGAGAGAGAGAGAGAGAGAGAGAGAGAGAAAGAGAGAATATAACGTTGAGAAGGAAAAAGTATCTATATATATGTGTGTGTGTGTGTGTGTGTGTGTGTGTGTGTGTGTGTGTGAGAGAGAGAGAGAGAGAGAGAGAGCACCAACTGACCTCTGTCCAAGGCACAATTGGTCTTTGATATCCAATGTGAATGAGGAATTAACTCGCAGATGACAGGGCCTGCGGCGAGAGAGAGAGAGAGAGAGAGAGAGAGGAAAGAGAGGTGAGAGGTGAGATAGGGAATAGAAAGGGAAATGGAGAACTAGGGGAAAGAAAGGGAAGAAGAGGAAAGAGAGAGAATATAGGAAAAAAATGCCGAGAAAACTCTACGGTACCTTCAACCCATGTTTCACTATCTAATAATATTCAATTATAGAGTGAGGAGAGACAGCAGAAAGAGGAAGGTTGAATGAAAGGGAATAGAGATTGGAGGAGAGAGAGGGAGAGAGAGAGAGAGAGAGAGAGAGAGAGAGAGAGAATCCAGCTCTTTCTCCACCCCGCCCTCTCCGAATTCTCAAAGCCCATCCAATACAAATTAAAGTTATTACTGACAGACAAACACACTCGATTCTATTAATTGCCTTTTGTAACTGACGGGGTTAATTATGGCTGGATTCTCTCTCTCTCTCTCTCTCTCTCTCTCTCTCTCTCTCTCTCTCTCCCCGTTCTCTACCTCCGTCTTCATGTCCTCCAACCCTATTTTCTCTCCATTACTCTTCCTCTTTCTGCTATCACTACTATATCCCTAACGCCTGTTCCTTAGCGATTTATTTTTGGATACCGCTGGTTATCATAATTTTGTGCGTTAATTGTTCAGAATATGGCGATAACAGATGGAATTTTATAACACAATCGGATAGTAGGGTGTAATAAGCAAAATAAATCGCGTAGGAAGATTGTTAGGGAGCTTAATACAGGCCATAGTTGGTTTGGGCGCGTGTAGAGGACGGAGGATGACGGGAGAAGGATGACATTTGGTTTCGGAAAGTGAGAAGGGTGAACGTCGGAGATGGGGTTGTGGGAGGCAGGCCGAAAAACACCTGGGACGAGATCATAGAGTGTGACCTCATGGATAAGGGACTGAATAGGGAGGCTGCCAGAGATCGAGCAGCATGTTGGAGCCTTTATAAACGATACAAATGATACAATAGGAATTACACTCTTAAGGAGAAATTTTGACTCTATAATTCTTGTTTGAACCACGCGTTTATTTATCTATTTATCTATTTATTTTATTTATCTATTTTTTGCATGATGGCCAAGTACCTTTCAAGACGGGAAGCATCTTAATTCCTGCGTCTTTACTATGCCAAGACGACGTATATTATTCAGGGCTGCACTTTCCTTTTTGTGGGATTGAAGGCAGAAAAGGGACGGAGAGTGAAGAAGAGAGAGAGAGAGAGAGAGAGAGAGAGAGAGAGAGAGAGAGAGAGAGAGGGAATAGAGAGATGGAGAGAGAGGAAGAGATCGAAGGGTAGAAAGAGACTTATTTTCCATGCTCTAAAAATTAATCCCAGTCCATATTCAAACCGTGTGGCATTGAAGAGAGGAAAAAGAGACGGAGAGAGAAGAAGAGAGAAGGAGAGATAAGAGAGAAGGAATAGAGAGGTCGAGAAAGAGGAAAAAAAGTGATTTATTTTTCTTAGTTTAAGGATTAATTTTAGTTTGTATGAAAAACCGTATGGGTCTGGAGAGAGAGAGAGAGAGAGAGAGAGAGAGAAAGCAAGAGAAGAATGACGTTAATTTTCCATAGTCCAAAAAATAATCGCCTTCCATCTTAAAGACCATCACCAAAAAATCATAAAACTGTTATATATTTACTGCTTTAAGGGGATTTTTTTCTTAATAATACTATGGGATTTATAACACCTTTATTAATCTGTAATCCATTTATCGAGAGGATTTTATGATGATTGACAGTAGCGCTAAAGGGACAAGGAAATCCAGGCGACGGATTTATGTGGATATGTGTTAGTTTTTCTTTTAGGCAGTCACGTCACGTGCTATAATCTTTTGCTAACATCTAACGGTGCTAAAAATAATCTAACTGAAATTTAATAAAGCTCAGTTATCGCCAGGCGTGTAGTGTGGTGTGGTGTGGTGTTAGTGGGTGTGTGTGGGGGGGTGTGGGTGAGGGTGTGTGAGTTGGTGGGTGTAACCGAAACATGGGTAGCGTTTACCGTAGATTTTTTCTCTATTTTACCTTTAGGAATTTCTCTCTCTCTCTCTCTCTCTCTCTCTCTCTCTCTCTCTCTCTCTCTCTCTCATAAAAAAGGACGAGAGAGAGAGAGAGAGAGAGAGATAATGTGGATTAACTGAGGTCCTCCACTTGACTCCACCTGTAAATAATCCCTCGACAGGTGGAGGGGGAGGGAGGGAGGGAAGGAAGAAGAGAGAGAGGGCAAGGAAAGAAGGGAAGCAGGAAAAGTTATGGGGTAAGGAGAGAAGAAGGAGGGGAAGGAAGAAAGGAAGGAGGTAAAGAGAGGAAGATAAGGGGAGAGAGAGAGAGGAGTAGTGGAGGAAAGTAGATACCCAAGTGATAGATAAACGTAAAGAGTCAGAAGCAGTTGATGATGATGATGATGATGATGATAAGAAAAGAGGTGAAAGGAAGAGAGACTGGAATTTTGGATAAAGGAGGGAGAGAGAGAGAGGAGAATTGGGGATGGAAGTTGGGGAGGAGGGGAGGAAAGGAGGTCACTGAGGGAGGACAGGAAAAGGGGGAGGGGAGGGAGGGGGAGGGTAGACAGAGAGAGGGGGAGGGGGAGAGAGAAAGGTGGGGAATGAAGGTAGAGAAGTTGAAAGTCAGAAAGAGGAGGGAGAGGGGGGGGAAGAAGAGAGAGGGGGGAGGGGGAAGAGAGTAAGGGAGGGGAAGGATCTAAAAGAGGGAGGGGAAAGGAGAGAAGAGGAAGGGATGGAGGGAGGGGGAGGGATCTGAAGTGGAGTAGGGGGAGGGGTAAAGAGGTGGAGGGAGGTCTCAAGAAGGGTGGAGTTGGGTGGAGCGAAGACGTTGAGTGTGTGTGGACGGTTGGAATTTCTGGGTGGGCGGCGCTAATATTCGAATCCGCGCCTCCCATTGGCTGCGTGGAGGAGCGGTGGGCGGGGTGAAATTCAAACACCGCTCGCTGATTGGTTGAGGCGGGCTAGTAGAGGGAGGGATCTAGCCAAGCAAGCTCAGTTACCCCGGAACCACGGCAAAGGGAGGGTGTGTTGCGGTGAGTCTTAAACCTTATCTCTATCTCATTTTATTTCTCTCTCCTTATCTCCCCAATTATCATCTCCCCATAGCCAGTGTCTCTCCCCAAATACTACCCAAATGAGAGAGAGATGGGATGGAAAGAAGGGCAGTCACATATCTCTCTTATCTCTTGGGGTCTCTCGCTATCTTTTATCTCTCCCCCATCTCTCCATAGTCAGTGTCTCTCCCCAGAGGACCAAAAACGAAATGGAAAAAGGGAGGAGATTCTGTCCTGTCTCTCTTATCACCTCTTATCTCCGCTTCTATCTCTACCACTCTCTCTCTCCCTCCAGATATCTCCCCCGTTGACAAAAAACTTGAAAATAAAAAGGAATGAGCCTCTCTCTCTCTTATCTTTATCCCTCTCTCCCTTGCTATCTCTCCTTATCTCCCCACATCCAGTATCTCCCTCTATCTGCAAGTTTATCTCTCAAGCGGGTCAAAAAATGGAGAGAAATGTGATACCACGCTATTACTGGATTTTTATCTCCCTCTCTCTCTCTCTCTCTCTCTCTCTCTCTCTCTCTCTCTCTCTCTCTCTCTCTCTCTCTCTCCCCTTCCAGCTATCTCTCCTATCTCCATATATCCATTATCTATCTCTAAATCTCCAGGACTGTCTCCCTCTATCTCTCCCCATATCTCTAGCCATCTATCTTTCCTCCCAACTCTCTCTCTCTGTCTCAGTATATCATTTATTCCCCTGATAATGTTATGGCTAGAGAGAGAGACAAAAAGTGAAAGAGAGAGAGAGAGAGAGAGAGAGAGAGAGAGAGAGAGAGAGAGAGAGAGAGAGAGAGAGAGAGAGAGAGAGAGAAGGGAAAGAAAAGAAATAAACAGTGTCCATTTAAAAATATTCGGGAATTTAAAAATGGCGACTGAGAGAGACCTTTAACTTTGATTCTGTCCGAGTAATTTTGTCCTATCTAGCCAGCGAGCCTCCCCACGTGGCCAGGACGGACGAAATGGCGGCTGGGGGAAGTTAATGCGCGTCTCTGGCACACTTTCTTTATTTTCTCACTCGCTCACTCGCTCTAATTCTCCTCTGGCTTCCCTCTCGTTCACTCGCTCTCGGTCTGGCCTCATCTCGTTCCCTGTCTTTCATGCTAGCTTCATCCCTCGCTCTAATTCTTGCTCACTTCTTGCTCTCTCGCTCCAATTCTTGCTCACTTCTTGCTCTCTCGCTCTAATTCTTGCTTACTTCTTGCTCTCTCGCTCTAATTCTTGCTCACGTCTCGCTCATTCGCTCTAATTATCGCTCATTTCTCGCCCCACTCGCTCTAATTCGCGCTGTCTTGCTCACTCGCCCTAATTCCAGCTCGCCTCGCCACTCGCTCTAATTCTAGCTCACCTCTCACTCACTCGCTCTAATTCTACCTCATGTCTCGCTCATTCGCTCTAATTGTCGCTCATTTCTCTCCCCACTCGCTCTAATTCTCGCTCTCTCGCTCACTGGCTCTAATTCTAGCTCACATCTCGCTCACTTGCTCTAATTTTCGCTTTCTCGCTAACTGGCTCTAATTCTAGCTTCACCTCTCGCTCACTCGCTCTAATTCTTGCTCTAGTCTCGCTCACTAGCCCTAGTTTTGACTCACTTCCTCTAAATCTAGGTCACTTGTCTCTCGCTTTAATTCTGGCTCGGTTCTTGCTTACTTGCTCTAATTCTAGCTTGCCTGTCACTCGCCCCATTTATGTCTCTCTCTCTCTCTCTCTCTCTCTCTCTCTCTCTCTCTCTCTCTCTCTCTCTCTCTCTCTCTCTCTCTCATTTATAATTTCGCAGTAATGATTAAAAAAGATAAATGAAGTGTCTATCGATGCCTAGTTGATAGAGGAGAGAGAGAGAGAGAGGGAGGGAGAGAGAGAGAGAGAGAGAGAGAGAGAGACCGCCTTAAGATAAATAATAATCAAGAATAATTCAGTAACACTTAACCCACTGCAAATCACCAAACTGTCCCCCTACCACACCCGGGGCTCGATCTGCCGTCCATTCCCCTTTCAGACATCAGACACGGCCGGGCAAAGGTGGCTATATATTCAGGATTGTGCGCGAGAGGGTTAAGTCTACGGAAATTCAATAAAACTTCTCCCTACCTCAGCCGGGTTTCGATCTAGCGTCCTGAAAACTACATACAAGGCTGGACAGATCCCCATACACGCTCAAGACATGTTTAGTCCCTTCAGTACGGATTGATGATGGTGGTGGTGGTGGTGGTGATGGTGGTGATGGTGGTGGTGGTATTGATGATGATGATGATGGTGGTGGTATTGATGATGATGATGGTGGTGGTGGTATTGATGATGATGGTGATGATTATGATGTTGGTGACGATGATGATGATGGTGGTGGTGGTGGTGGTGGTGGTATTGATGATGATGATGATGGTGATAATGATGACGATGATGATGATAGTGACGATGATGGTGATGATAATAATGATGATGATGATGATGCTGGTGATAATGAAGGGTTTGAATCCATTACCCGAATCATCACAAACTTTTTTCTCACCCTGTTAATGGCTCTTTGGCTGTTAACACAATGACCTAATTAGCGGGGTACTTATGAGACAGACTGTAATTGGTAAACTTCTCTCTCTCTCTCTCTCTCTCTCTCTCTACCGAAAATGACGAGAATAGGAAAGTAAGACCGAAAAATGGCAAGATTAGGACAGAGAAAGACCAAGATTAAGACCGGAAAAGACCAAGATTAAGACCGGAAAAGACCAAGATTAAGACCGGAAAATGACAAAGTTTAGACCGAAAAAATGGCAGATAGGTCCCGAGAGAGAGAGAGAAAAAAAATCATTCTCATATTGTCTAGTTTCTCAAAAATTTTCGTATCAGAAGCGCAGTTATTCATTTATTTTAGTGGGATACTTTCAGGCTGGGTAAATAATATTGTTCCTCTTCATTATGCATTGTGATTTTCTTGCGGTTTATGGGTGCGACTCAGGTAGCGTTATTGGTATTTATTTCTTCATTTATTCATTTATTTCTTCATTTCTTCATTTATTTCTTGTGTGTTATGCGGAGGGATTAGAGTTATCGGTGTCTTTCTCTCATCAGTTAATTCCCTTCTCCCACTGCCACTGGTGTGAAGAGGTATATGAGTAAGGGGATGTGAATTTGGAAGAGGGCAGCGTGAAAGCGGAGGACAGGGTGACATGGAGGGGAAGGCCGAGGATGAGACGGAGCGATGTATGATTAAAGGGGGTTTGAGGTGGAGGGAAGGCAGCGGGATGACGGAACACAGGGAGACATGGAGGCGATTTGTCGGTGGCCACACGCTCCGGGATTAAGGCGTGTGGAAATGGCATAGATATAGGTAAATCCAGTATCACACCTAGGCACGTAAATCCAGTATCACACCTGGGCACGTAAATCCCCTATCACACCTGGGTACATAAATCCAATCATACACCTAGGCACGTAAATCCAATCTAGTCACACCTAGGCACGTAAATCCACTTATCACACTTGGGCGCGTGAATCCAATCTTCCTCCCTCTCGTCACAGGATTTAACTGAACACAGGAAAAAATATATCTAAAAACCTCTCACATAGCCGTTGAAGTGAGCATCGGTGAACAGCATAAAGACTCCCGTAATTGCACACCTTTCACAGGTATGCTAATGAGGGTTTGGCGGGAAAGGTTACGTCCGTTTTACCTGTCTTGTGCTGGTTTGTTATCACCCGTCGGAACTGGCCCAGTAATAAGGCTAGAATATTGTCCGGATTCCATAATACTTCCTGAGTCTTAGTTCCGCGGTAGGAATGAGTCTCCATGGTTACTAGTCAAATCAGTCCTCCACTCTGCCTTAACTCGACTACCGCCTTTGCTGAAACGGGTTACGGATCTTTGTCATGTCGGCGCATTATAGTTACGAGGTTGGAATGAATCTCCTTGGTTATTAGTCAGTTGAGTCCATGGTTGCTAGTCAAATGAGTCTCCTTGGTTACTAGTCAAATGAATCTCCTTGGTTACTAGTCAGATCAATCCTGCCTGACTACACTCGACCGCCAGCTAAACGCACAATAGTTATGAGGTAGCACTGAGTCTCCTTGGTCACTAGTCAAATGAGTCTCCTCGGTCGCTAGTCAAATGAGTCTCCTTGGTTGCTAGTCAAATCAGTAAGCATTAAAAAAAATCATTTAGTTTCAGGGTTTTCAAGTGGAAATATTCATGAAGGCTTGGCGCGAAAGGTTACGTCGATGTTGCCTTAACGCCACACCACTATTGATTTATTTTTATCTGATGGGACTGGGCAAGTGTTTTTATCTATTACTTAGGCGTCAAGCTGTCTCCGGCCCGTCCCTAACACCTCGTTCTTAGCGATTTGTTTTTGGATGCGGGTGGTTAATATGCTTCTAGTACGTTATTTATGCAGAATATGGCGATGTTGGAGGGATTTGTGTCACGCAGAGGGCAAGAAGGTGTAATAAAGAAACTAAATCGCTTAGGAAAATGCGTTTAGGACTCTGTGGAATTATGTACAGAGTATTTCCCGGTAAATAAAGAGGGTAATTAATGATGATGATGATGAAGCTGATGATGATGACAGGGTTTGAGAATGATGATGGTGATGATGATGATGATGGTGATGATGATGGCGGTGATGGGAATTGATGATGATATTATTTTGATGATAATGATGGAGATGATGATGATGATGATGATGATAGGAAGGATCGTGACGGGTGTTGGAAATCTGATCTAGGAGTATATAGGTCAGTAGAGAAAGATGCAGTTTCGATATATGGGTCAGAGAGAGAGAGAGAGAGAGAGAGAGGCTAAAGAAACGGTAGATAAGAAACGTGTGTGTGTGTGTGTGTGTGTGTGTGTGTGTGTGTGTGTATTTTCTCGCTTTCATAGTAAGTCATGATTTTCCAAGTAATTGTTTGCCAGATATTATTTTTTAGATCCAGATACAACTCTTTCCCTCCCTCCGCCAGACCGTATCTCGTGTGTTGGTGCTCCGTCGTCACTTATCCGAATCTCTCGTCGGGTTCGTCTTTTCGTTTCGTTTATAAAGGCTCCAGCGTGCTTACTTTCGTCGGTCTTGGTCACCTCATGGCTACTCTCTACGCTGCTCGATCTCTGGCAGCCTCCCTATTCAGTCCGTTATCCCTTGTCCCAGGTCTGTTTCGGTCTACCTCTCGCAACCGTAGCCACGATGTTCACACCTCTCACCTTCCGCACCCAGCTCTCATCCTCCATCCTCTCCACATCCCCAGACCATCTCAGTCCTCCCCTCCTCATCACAACACCAATACACTCCAGTCCCATCCATCCTCCCAAACCATCTCAGTCTACCCCTCCTCATCACAACACCAATACACTCCAGTCCCATCCATCCTCCCAAACCATCTCAGTCTACCCCTCCTCATCACACCACCAATACATTCCAGTCCCGTCTTTCCTCCCAAACCATCTCAATCTACCCCTCCTCATCACACCACCAATACACTCCAGTCCCATCCTTCCTCCCAGACCATCTCAGTCTACCCCTCCTCATCACAACACCAACACATTTCAGTCCCATCCATCCTCTCAAACCATCTCAGTCTACCCCTCCTCATCACAACACCAATACACTCCAGTCCCGTCTTTCCTCCCAAACCATCTCAGTCTACCCCTCCTCATCACAACACCAGTACATTCCAGTCCCATCCATCCTCCCAAACCATCTCAGTCTACCCCTCCTCATCACAACACCAGTACATTCCAGTCCCATCCTTCCTCCCAAACCATCTCAGTCTACCCCTCCTCATCACAACACCAATACACTCCAGTCCCATCCTTCCTCCCAAACCATCTCAGTCTACCCCTCCTCATCACAACAACACCAGTACATTCCAGTACCATCCTTCCTCCCAAACCATCTCAGTCTACCCCTCCTCATCACAACACCAACACACTTCAGTCCCATCCATCCTCTCAAACCATCTCAGTCTACCCCTCCTCATCACAACACCAATACACTCCAGTCCCATCCTTCCTCCCAAACTATCTCAGTCTACCCCTCCTCATCACAACACCAATACACTCCAGTCCCGTCTTTCCTCCCAAACCATCTCAGTCTACCCCTCCTCATCACAACACCAACACATTTCAATCCCATCCATCCTCTCAAACCATCTCAGTCTACCCCTCCTCATCACAGCACGAATACACTACAGTCCCATCCTTCCTCCCAGACCATCTCAGTCTACCCCTCCTCATCACAACACCAATACACTCCAGTCCCATCCTTCCTCCCAGACCATCTCAGTCTACCCCTCCTCATCACAGCACGAATACACTTCAGTCCCATCCTTCCTCCACTGGCATTTTCCTTCCAGCCGCGTTTACCGACCCACCAACCAAGCTACTTACCTACCTACCTTCCAATCACGTAATGCTACCAGTATAAGTAGGTTGGTCATCTACTGTTCAATCTACTGGTCTACCCTAGCCTTGCCTCGCCACCCTACACCTCGCAACGGGTAGGCAGGGATTCTTTCTGTCATTTCTTTTTAATTTCATGACAAACTTATTATGTAGATTTTTTTTTTAATATCATATCTGAATGTATTCCCTCCACGTACTTCCTCTCCCTTCCTTCTTCTCCCCCTTGCCTCCCTTTCTCCTCTCCTCCCCTTCTTCTTCTCTCACTCCTTTCACTCTTCTTTCCTCTTTCTCTCCCTTTTCTTCCCTTCCCTCCCTTTCACGTCCTTCCTCTCAGTTCCCTCTTCCCTTCCCCTCCCTTTCTCGTCTCCCTCTTCTTCCTCTCTCCACTTTCCCCTTTCCTCTCAGTTCTTCTCCCCTTCCCTTTCTCTCTCTGTCTCTCTCTCTCCCTCAGTGCATTATATTTCTCCCTCCACCCCCACCCCTTCCCCTCCCCTCTCTCTCTTCCCCCCCAACAATTATCTCCCCATTCAGTCTCCCCCGCTCCGGAAAAAATATGTTTTTGTAAAGCGTCCAGCACTTGTGGTGATGACGGTGATGATGATGATGATGATGATGATGGTGGTGGGGGTGTGTGGGGGGTGTGGGGAGAGGGTGGACAATAGGGAGGATGGTGGTGGTGGTGATGATGATGATGATAGTGTTGGTGGTGATGATGATAGTGGTGATGTGGGTAGTGTGAAAAATGAGTCTTTGATGGTGATGATGATGGTGA
>NC_137026.1:36671448-36673948 GCF_032717465.1 Coenobita brevimanus | reverse complement strand
CTCTTTTCAGTGAACATGTGAGAAGTTCCCGACTGAAGAAGAACAGTGAGCTTGGTGAACAGAATGTGAGTAAGGGAGAAGAAAGAGTTGTATCTGAAAGTACCCAGAGAAAATATATTAAAGAACAACTTGTGAACATCATGTAGAACCATTTTTATATATTGGGAACATTGAAAAAGAAAGTTAGTGAGGAAAAATGAAATGCTGTTCGATCCATAGAATTAAGAACTAATCCCGGAGTTATTCCAAGAACGCGCAGGGGGATTCCAAGATAGCGCAAAAGGATTCCAAGATAACGCACGGGGATTCCCAAAAAGCGCAAGGATCCAAAATGGCTGCCCGGGTGTCCAATAGGGTCCTGCAGTCCCTCCTTGCCCTTCATATCGTCTGGGCTGTTCACTGCGCAACTATTGGAGGTGAGGATTGCGCATATTTGGTATTCTCTCTCTCTCTCTCTCTCTCTCTCTCTCTCTCTCTCTCTCTCTCTCTCTCTCTCTCTCTCTCTCTCTCTCTCTCTCTCTCTCTCTCTCTCTCTCTCTCTCTCATTCCTCAGATTTAGAGAAAGCGTTTGAATATATATTTTATCAATCTGTCTATCTATTTATCTATCTACCCACCTACCTATCTCTGTGTCTGTATATCAATCTATCTATCTGCCTACCTACCTATCTGTCTATCTATATCTATCTATCTATCCCCAAACGTATAAACAGAGGCGATTTGTCTGTGGCCATCCACTCCTAAATTATAGCTATACAGTAAATATATATCTAACCTTCCACTCTCCTCTTGCATGAAGCGTTGGGTAAAGGTGGGTCACTTCCCCAATGATAGAAAGTGGAGGTTCTTGCCTATACGGGTGTTTTTTCCTTCACTACTCGTAAAACATGGGTTCTGTGTTTTTAGTACAGCTGGCCGGCCGTCATAAAGGTGTGTGTGTGTGTGTGTGTGTGTGTGTGTGTGTGTGTGTGTGTGTGTGTGTGTGTGTGTGTGTGTTTGGTTTATATATGCTAGTATGTGTGCATGTTTATGAATATATGGATGTGTGTGTGTATGTGTGTGTGTGTGTGTGTGTGTGTGTGTGTGTGTGTGTGTGTGTGTGTGTGTGTTTGAATTTGTATGTGCGTAGGCCTATGTGTTTAGACATGTATATATTTAAAAGGGAGTAATGAATGTGTGCGTATATATTTATGTGTATCTATGTTGTGTGAACGTAAGGTATGTGCGAATGTACGTATGTATGTATAAATCATCATCATCATCATCATCATCTCCCTCCTCTTCCCCCTCCTCCTCCCCCTCATCATCATCATCATCATCATCATCATCATTTCTGAATCTCACTTATAGTCCCACAAATACCATTCATTCATATATATATTCATAGCACAGGATATTTACCTTAAAATATTTAATCTCAGTATATAATAACTTTGCCTGAATAATGAATAAATTAATGTATATGTGAGAGTTGGAGGGAGTTAGGGGGAGTTAGAGGAGCTTACACACACACACACACACACACACACACACACACACACACACACACACACACACACACACACTCCTGTCCTCTGTGCTGCCCTCCGTCTCTCTCTCTCTCTCTCTCTCTCTCTCTCTCTCAAAGCCTCTGTTTCGGAGTAAGGCCCATGGAGATTTAGACCTAATTTAGCGATATTATTGAGCTTAAAAGACTAATATTAGCAGCTTTGGAAATACTGAGAGCAATATCTCCGGAGATTATCGTTTAGTTAAGATAAGGGGGAACTGTCTATCTATCTATCTATCTATCTAGCTTTCTGTCTATCTATCCATTTAACTGTGTATAGACTATTTATATATGTGTACCTGTTTATATATTTTTGTATATATCTTTCTGCAGAATACTTATCTATATTTACGTGTCTCCTTTTGTCTTTGTTGATATACCTACCTACCTTCCTTCCTTTCTCTCTTTCTTTCTAATTGCCTGTCTACACACCCTACCTACCTACCTTCCTACCTAGCTTCCTACCTGCATGACTGCCTGCCTACGTACCTACCTTCCTTCCTTCCTTCCTACCTACCTGCCTACGTACCTACCTTCCTTCCTTCCTACGTACCTACCTTCCTTCCTTCCTTCCCACTTACCTACCTACCTACATACCTACCTTCCTGCCTTCTTATTCACACTTCTACTTACCTGTCCGTTTGTCTCGTATCTGAATATCTGTTTAATCCATGTGTTTATATATGTATGTTTGTATGTAGCAGTGTGTGTGTGTGTGTGTGTGTGTGTGTGTGTGGGCAGAAGCATGTAAACGCCACAAGTCATGTACGCGTTTATGTGTGTGTTTGTAGTGAAATTGAGTGTAAAAAGTTGCCAATTCGTGTATATGTGCGTGTGCGTGTGTAGATTTTAGTGCTGTGTACGTAAATATGTGTCAGTTTTATTGCTTGGTGTATTTCAAGCGTGTTATTTATGTGCGTATATGCCAGTGCTGTGTGTGTGTGTGTGTGT
>NC_137026.1:36658948-36661448 GCF_032717465.1 Coenobita brevimanus | reverse complement strand
TATCTATCTATCTATCTATCTGTCTATCTATCTATCTATCTATCTATCTATCTGTCTATCTATCTATTTTTAAAGCACTGAAAATATATATGTGTGTGTGTGTGTGTGTGTGTGTGTGTGTGTGTGTGTGTGTGTGTGTGTGTGTGTGTGTGTGTGTGTGTGTGTGTGTGTGTGTGTGTGTGTGTGTGTTAATTTTAGCTCATGTACGTACTGTGTGTGTGTAATGAATGTATTTACGTACATGTATGTATGCAATATGTATGTGTATTTCACCGTGTACGTATTCATTACTTGTTCTTACAAATGAACTGCAAGAAAAGAGATGAAATTAGGTCAGAGAGAGAGAGAGAGAGAGAGAGAGAGAGAGAGAGAGAGAGAGAGAGAGAGAGAGAGAGAGAGAGAGAGAGAGAGAGAGAGAGAGAGAGAGAGAGAGAGAGAGAGAGAGAGAGAGAGAGAGAGAGAGCATCTTATGAATTCATGTATTGTAAATGTCTCACTTATCAGATGATATAGTTTTTGTTACACACACACACACACACACACACACACACACAACCCAGCCTCCATAACCAGATATATGTATGTGTACGTGTGTGTGCGTTTTTTTGTGTGTAACCAATTTTGTGTAAGCGTAGTAGACGGCACTGATTCTATCTGGGTACTCCTAATTCTTCTCTTTCTCCTCTTCCTCCTCTTCCTCTTCTACCTCTTCCTCCTCCTCCTCCTCCTCCTCCTCCTTCCATTTTTTCTTCCTAGACTAAAACTGATAATAAAAGAAAGAATTACTACTTGGAGACAGAGAGAGAGAGAGAGAGAGAGAGAGAGAGAGAGAGAGAGAGAGAGAGAGAGAGAGAGAGAGAGAGAGAGAGGACACTACATAAGGTTTTTATCCCACTATCTGAGGGTGATATGTAAGGGAGTATGGTCCCCCCCCCTCTCTCTCTCTCTCTCTCTCTCCCTCAGATATTTCTCTTTTTCCTATCTGCTCTCTTTCCCTCCTCTTCATTTCCCTTATTTCCATTTTCCTTCCCTCCTTCCCTTCCCTCTTCTCTCATCTACTCTCTTCTCTCCTCCTCTCTTTTCCCCTCTTCTCTTTTTTGGTGTAATATCCTTATCTCAGGGTCATACAACCAGATATCATAGTCATATTAATCTCTCCTCTCCTCTCCTTTCCTTCCCTCCCCTCTCCTCTCCTCCCCTCTCCTCTTCTCTCTTCTCTCCTCCCCTCTCCTCTCCCCTATTCTCCCTTCCTCTCTACTCCTCTCTTTTCTCTTCACCCCTCCCTTCCCTTCCTCTCGTCTCCCCCTCTCTTACGCTCACTGAGGGGCACAAGACGGCCACTCAACAAGCATAGGTAAACAAACACACGATCAGCTGACTGGGGTGTACTGGCGAGAGAGAGAGAGAGAGACAGACAGACAGACAGACAGACAGAGTTACAAGGAGAAGTAGTAACTCAAAAGATCTTACGACCCATATGAAGAACGTACTATGAGTGAAAGGAGATATGCGAGGTTCTGAGAGAGAGAGAGAGAGAGAGAGAGAGAGAGAGAGAGAGAGAGAGAGAGAGAGAGAGAGCAAACAGGAACAGCCTCACTGATCTCCACAAGGTTGTTTGCTATGGCTATTTGCTTCTTAATACTCCACTGTCTGCCTCCCTTCCCCATTACGGCGGGCATACAGCAGCTGAAGGGTTATTATTATTATTATTATTATTATTATTATTATTATTATCATTATTATTATTATTATTATTATCTTTGTACAGGGTAACCTAAGAATGTTCTCTCCTTCCTTCCTTCCTTTCTTTCTTCCTTCCTTTCTTTCTTTCTTCCTTCCCTTCCTCCTTCTCATTTTCCTCCTGTATTCTCTCTTTCCCCCGTCCCTTTCCTCTCTCTCTCTCTCTCTCTCTCTCTCTCTCTCTCTCTCTCTCTCTCCTTCCTTCCCTCTTCAAAGTTTTCCTATATGTCTACTTCCCTCTCCACTTCTTCCTTTCCTCTTTCCTCCCTGTTTCGAGTGGCAGAGAGAGAGAGAGAGAGAGAGAGGGAGGGAGGGAGGGAGAGAATGAGAGTGAGAGGTAGAGATAAAAATTATTAGTAAAGAGAAAAAAGAAGAGAGAGAGAGAGAGAGAGAGAGAGAGAGAGAGAGAGAGTGAGAGAAAGTGAGACAGCTTTAGGCCACTAATGTCAAAGAGGGTATCGCCTTTCCTGTCACCCGGAGGAGAGAGAGAGAGTAGGGAGGGTAAAGGAGAGGAAGAGAGGAGAAGAGAAGGAAGAGAGTTTGAGGAAGAGGAAGGAAGAAAAGAGGAGAGAATTGAGAGGAAAAGAGAGAAGAGGTGAAGCTAAGGGAAGGAATAGAGAGAGGAAAGAAGAGAGAGAGAGAGAGAGAGAGATGTGTCAAGAAAGTGTTTAATTAATTCTGCTATCTTGTAATTGGCCTGGCTCTCTCTCTCTCTCTCTCTCTCTCTCTCTCTCTCTCTCTCTCTCTCTCTCTCTCTCAA
>NC_137026.1:36648948-36651448 GCF_032717465.1 Coenobita brevimanus | reverse complement strand
TGGTAATGTTGGTAGTTGTGGTGGTGGTGGTGGTGGTAATGTTGGTAGTTGTGGTAGTGGTGGTGGTAATGTTGGTAGTTGTGGTGGTAGTGGTGGTGGTAATGTTGGTAGTGGTGGTGGTGGTAATGTTGGTAGTTGTGGTAGTGGTGGTGGTAATGTTGGTAGTTGTGGTAGTGGTGGTGGTAATGGTGGTAGTTGTGGTAGTGGTGGTGGTGGTAATGTTGGTAGTTGTGGTGGTGGTGGTGGTAATGTTGGTAGTTGTGGTAGTGGTGGTGGTAATGTTGGTAGTTGTGGTGGTGGTAATGGTGGTAGTTGGGAGAGATAAGTAGGGTGATTTTAGTAAGAATAATTGTGGTTATAAAATAGTTGTAATGTTTGTAGTTGTGGTAGTTTGGAACATGTAATGGTTGTTTGTTAGAGAGAGTGAGAGAGGGATTAGAGATAGAGAGAGAGAGGGATGGGGTGGGAGGGAGATTGAGAGAGGGAGGGGGTGTGAGAGATTGAGAGATAGATAGATGCTCTGGATAGATAGATTTATAGGTAGATAGATAGATAGATAGAAGGATGGATGAATGGATATATTGACAGAAATAGAACGATAGAGAAGGGGCAGAGAGATAGATAGATAGATAGATAGATAGACAGAGAGAGAGAGAGAGAGAGAGGGAGAGAGAGAGAGAGAGAGGTAGTCACCACAACAGTAGAAGTTGGGAATAAACTTTCAGGAATTAACAACACACTCCACCACTTGGGTCTCAGGGGGGGGTGAGACAGACAGACAGACAGACAGACAGTGTATAAAGAAGGAAAACAAGAAGAAGAAGAGGAGGAAGACAGACAGACAGACAGACAGGCAGAGTGTAGAGAGAAAGAGATAGACAGATAGACAGCTGTGTAAAAAGGAGATAGATAGATAGACAGACAGACAGACAGACAGACAAATAGATAACCTAAAAATAGATGAAGGGTACAAGATAGATAGACAGATAGATAGACAGACAGATAGATAGATAGATAGACAGGAGAAGCATGTGTATGTGTTCCTCGCCCCTGTTGATTCTGGTTGTATGTGTGTGTGTGTGTGTGTGTGTGTGTGTGTGTGTGTGTGTGTGTGTGTGTGTACGTGCGTGTATGTATGTATGTATGTGCGTGTGTGTGTGTGTGTGTGTGTGTGTGTGTGTGTGTGTGTGTGTGTGCGCTCAACGGCTCCCACGCCGCCTCTATAATATTCTCTTCATTAAAGCTAGATATCTCGTCCTGTTAGAGAGAGAGAGAGAGAAAGAGAGAGAGAGAGAGAGGGAGAGAGAGAGGGAGATCTTATTTGTGTATGTATATTTATGTGTGTGTATCTAGATGTGTATGTGTGTGTATCTGCCTTTGTGTACGTCTTGTATGTGTGTGTGTATATCTGGGTGTTTGTATCTGTGTGTACCTCTGCCTCTGTATGTACGTATTTGTGTATGTATGTATGGATGGATGGTAGTGATGGTAGTTGTGGGTTTGTGATAGGGATGGTGGTAGTTGTGGTAGGGATGGTGTTAGCTGTGGTAGAGTTCAGCTTGTACATGGAGGATAGTTTTTCTCTCTCTCTCTCTCTCTCTCTTAGTTCCGTTCTATCAGTGATTTATTCCCTAACTCACTCACTCACTTACTCACACTCTCTCACACTCTCTCACAATCTTACAAACTCATTCTCCTCTTCTGTCAATCTGCTCTCCTCTCCACCCTTCCTCCCTCCCTCCTTCCCTCCCTTGCTCCCTCCCTTCCTCGCTCCCTCCCTACAAATTCTTTCCCTCCCTCCCTATCTCCCTCCATTTCCATTTTCTTTCCCTCTCTTCCTCCCATCTTCCTCCCTCCCTGTTTTCAGATTTCTCTCTCTCTCTCTCTCTCTCTCTCTCTCTCTCTCTCTCTCTCTCTCTCTCTCTCTTCTTTTTTTATCCCTCCCTTCCTCCCTCCTTCCTTCCCCCAGTTTCCCCTCCCTCCCCTCCCCTCCCTCTCACTTAATTATTATTCTCCCGTTGACTGACCATAGGAAATAGCCATGCTGGGTGGGGAAGGGGAGGAGAGAGAGAGGGAGGGAGGGAGGGAAGATGGGAGGGAGGGAGAGGAGACTGGAGAGAGAGAGAGAAGTAGATGGTAGAGAGAGTGAGTGGAGGGGAGAGGGAGAGAGAATGGAGATAGAGAGAGAAGATGGGAGGGAGGTAAAAGAGAGAGGAGGAGGAGAGAAGGGAGAGAGAAGAAAAGAAGAGAGTAAGAGAGAGAGGGAGGGAGAAAAGAGGGTAGAGAGAGAGAGAGAGAAGGAGAGAGACATCAGACACTCTATAGACAGAGAGAGAGAGAGAGAAAGTTAGTCAGAAATTGAGAAAGTAAGCTAGAGAGAGACAAGGATAGAGCCTGGAGCCAAAGCCTAATTAGTCTTAACGCTTGAGCTCTCTCACATTTTCTCACTCCCATGAAAATACTGAAAATTAGCTGGTTTTCTGATTTTGGCAAAGGGGGG
>NC_137026.1:36628948-36638948 GCF_032717465.1 Coenobita brevimanus | reverse complement strand
ATCCCTCATCATCCAAACTCTACACTCTCTTATTATAGACAGAGAAACTTGACTTTATATTATTCTGTTTATCTATCTGTCTATCTATGTATCTATCTAGCTGTCTTTTCTGTCTGTCTGTCTGTCTATCTATCTATCTATCTATATGTCTGTCTGTCTGTTATTCCGTCTTACTGTTGCCTGTTCAACCCAAACTCCATCAGTTTCAGTGTGATAGCTAGTTTCTCTCTCTCTCTCTCTCTCTCTCTCATCAGCCAAGCACCACTCCCTCGCATTATTCCGACCCAGCCCTGTCTGTCATGTCGAAACTCTTTAATTTTTCGGAACCTCAGTGTAGCGTTTAATATCAGCCTTGGGTTCTATTTCCACGGCCTTGATGAAGTGTATATTGATGATGGAGTCGAGGGAGAGGCGTAATATCTTCCTGTCAGGTTTATTGTTGAAGGTTGTGGATTTGAAAGGTGAACTCTGGGATTATACACGGATATTGACCTTTAAATCTGTCTGGATTTCGTTAATTTACTGATTGTGTAATTAGACAGGTAAATACATGGAGAATTATACACCTGTTTCTACTACTACTACTACTACCACTACTATCATCATCATCATCATCATCAGCCTAGTCACAAGGCCTCACACACACACACACACACACACACACATATATATATATAGAGAGAGAGAGAGTTTCCAAACGCCATCCAAACACTCCATCACACACCTGCATAAACACACCTATTAATTAAACACCGTGGATCTGTTATATTTCACTCAAACACCAAGACAGTGACACACACTTGGCACACACACACACACACACACACACACACACACACACACACACACACACACACACACACACACACACACACCCTATGACATGTTTGGTTTGTCTGATCAAGGGTAAATTTTTACAGTGGGTTAAATCGGTGTTTGAAAGGTGTTTGGAAGGAAGGAGGGTTGAGTGGGACTTAATCAGTGTTTTTTCCTGTTTTTTTCGCTTAAGGTGATGAGTGGATGGTGTTTTAAAGGAAGTTTGGAGAGTGTTTGGGCTCTTGTAAGTGGAGATTGTGTGTGTGTGTGTGTGTGTGTGTGTGTGAGAGAGAGAGAGAGAGAGAGAGAGAGAGAGAGAGAGAGAGAGAGAGAGAGAGAGCTGTGTATTACTTCAAAACCTGACACGATAGCATAAAGAAGAAGAAGAGGAGGAGGAGGAGGAGGAGGGAGAGAAGGAAGAGGAGGAGGAGGAGGAGGAGGAGAGACAAAGAAAAGGAGAGGATATAGAAGATTAATACATAGGGGAGGAAGAGAGAGAGAGAGAGAGAGAGAGAGAGAGAGAGGGAGGGAGAAGGAGGGTTTCCTAGGAGATGTAAAGAGGAGGAGGAGGGGGGGAGGAACATCGGAGAGAGAGAGAGAGAGAGAGAGAGGTGATAATGGATTACCTGAGGTCATTGTTGTGGTTACGTGACCTCTGTATACTGCACCACAACGCCACACACCACACCACACCACCACCACACCACATCACCCCACCACACCACAGTCACAGCACACCATCACACCACACCACACCACACCACACCACACCACACCACACACACACATCACCACAGTCACAGCACAGCACACCACACCACACCACATCACATATCTGTCTATCTATCTATCTATCATCCTATCTTTATCCGTATGTCTGTATATCTATCTATCACTATCTATTTTCATCCGCCCCAAACCACCCTACATCATGTATTCTATCTATCTATCTATCTATCACTCAGCTGCAGTTCTCCACGCCATTCCAAGCAGCCCTACCCCATGTACTTCCTTCACCCTTACCCTTCTCATGTCATATTCATTGGATTTGAGAGAGAGAGAGAGAGAGACAGAGAGAGAGTAAAGTTTCTCGCTTATTTGGGTAGACTGTCTTCCTTTCTCTCTCCCTCTCTCTCTCAAGTCTCTATCTCCAATCCCTTTCCAACAGTCTATTTTCTCTCTCTGTCTCCAAATAGCATCCCTCCCTTCCTCATCCCCTTTCTCTCCACACTCCTCCTCCCTCCCTCTCCATCTCAAATAACCTGCATCTCTTCAATCTTCGCCTCAACAAATCTCATTAAGGCAGCGACTACTACCCCATCTCATCAGTGAAATACAACTGAGTCCTCTTTCCAGGATTCCAGGCTTTATATACCCTTGGTGCCGACGGGGTTGCCAGACGCCACCAGGGGAGAGATTTACGAGCGATTTATTTATTTTGATTTCGTTCCGGGAGATTTGTGGAATTTGAGAGAGAGGGGGAGGGGAGGGAAAGAAGGTGGAGGAAAGGTAGGAAAGATGGAGAGAACATGGAGGGATTTATTTATCACATACCAAGGGATTTTGAGTTTCCAGAATTCACCGGAGGGAAGAATTTTGAGTGATTTATTGCCCTAGAGACGCCTTTGTCACTGAGTTACTGAATATTGAACCTTTTGTTTGCAGTATCTCTCAGGCAGCAGGAGGGGGATGTTGGGCGCCCCTTTTCGTCCTCTTCTCCTCGTCCTCTCCTCCTCGTCCTCTTCTCTTCGTCCTCCTCTTCTCATCCTCGTCCTCCTCTTCCCATCCTCGTCCACCTCCTCTTTCTCATCCCCTTCTTAGTGAGATGTATAAAAGTAATTTCTTATTTAAGTATTTTTATAAGAGGGTCCGGCAGTAGGCAGCTTGAATTTGTTTTTATTAGAGAGAGAGAGAGAGAGAGAGAGAGAGAGATTGTAAGCCAGATCATAATCATTCTCTCTCTCTCTCTCTCTCTCTCTCTCTCTCTCTCACTCTCTCTCCCTCTAAAAATAGTGAATTCAAAGGCTTTCCCCCCAGTACCATAGAAAAAGACATCAGAATGGAATACTCAAAATAAATCGCAAAGGAAAAGGTGTTACATCCCTGACAGAACCCATACGAGCGGTAAAAAAGGAAGGTTATGAAAGGAAAGATGTCTGCCTACTTACCTGACTACCTACCTACCTACCTACCTACCTGCCTACCTACCATTTAAATTCTTTCTCTTACCTGCTTACCCTGCTTGCCTACCTACCCACCTACCTACCTACCTACCTACCTACCTACCTACCTACCTACCTACCCACCCACCCACCCACCCACCCACCCACCTACCTACCTACCTACCTACCTACCTACCTACCTACCTACCTACCCACCTACCTACCTGCCTACCTACCCACCTACCTACCTACCTACGTACCGTCACCTGGGTTGACTTACGAGGCAGGCTTTGTCACCCCATAAATATGTTCACAGTAGGTGCCTCTCTCTCTCTCTCTCTCTCTCTCTCTCTCTCTCTCTCTCTCTCTCTCTCTCTCTCTCTCTCTCTCTCTCCTCCCTACCCCTTTCCTCCCTCTCTCCTCCCCACAGCCATTCTTCTTCCTCCCTCCCTTCCTCCCCTCCTCTTCCTCCAGCTAATCTTTTCTCCCCATCTTCCTCCCCTTCCCTCCCTCCTCTCCCCACTCCCTCCTCTCTCTTCCGTACTCCTTTTCTCTCCCCTTCTCTCTCTCTCTCTCTTTTTTCCTCTCTTCACCTCTCCTCCCCCAACTCTTCTCCCCTCTCTTCCATTCCCCTCCTGTCTCATCTCTCTCTCTCTCTCTCTCTCTCTCTCTCTCTCTCTCTCTCTCTCTCTCTCTCCCTTTGTAATCTGAAAGGTGTTTACTAACCTTCATCTTTACAACTCATCCCTCCCTCCCTCTCCCTCCCCCTCCCTCCCTCCCTCTCCCTCCCCCTCCCTCCCTCTCCCTCCCCACTCCCTCCCTCTTCCTCTGTCTCTCCCTCTCCCTCGTCCTCCCTCCCTCCCTCCTTTTCCTTCAACCTATTATATCTCTCTTTCTCTTCCTCCCTTTTTCCTTCCTCCTCCCTTTTTGCCTCCCTCCCTCCCTCTCTCCCTTTCCCTTCTTCCCTCCCTCCCTCCCTTTCCTTCAATCTCATATTTCTCTCATCCTCTTCCTTTTCTCTTCCTTCTTTCCTCCCTTTTTTCCTCTCCCTGTCTTTCATCTCTTCCTTCCCCTTCGCTCCGCTCTCCCTCCACCCCCTATGTCTCCCTCTCGCTCTCCTCCCTCCCTCCCTCCCTCCCTTTTACGGGAAATAGACCGCAAGGAGAGAGAGAGGGAGGGAGGGAGGGAGAGAAGGGAGGAAAGGTGTGTAGGCAGGTAGGTAGGTAGGTAGGCAGGTAGGCAGGTAGGTAGGTAGGTAGGTAGGTAGGTAGATAGATAGATAGGTAGGTAGGTAGGTAGGTAGGCAGATAGGTAGGTAGGTAGGTAGGTAGGTAGGTAGGTAGGTAGGTAGGCAGATACGTATGTACTGTATGTTGAGAGAGAGAGAGAGAGAGAAAGAGAGAGAGAGAGATGAAATGAAATATAAAAGAAAGAAACCCAGATATGAGAGAGAAAGAAAGAAAAAGGAAAAGAGAGAGAGTGAGAGAGAAAGAGAGAGTTAAAGAAAGTGAGCAAGAATATCTGAGTCTCCCCCTTGTCCCCACCTCTCTTTATTGTGGTTTTATTGAGACGGATGCCTCTCTCTCTCTCTCTCTCTCTCTCTCTCTCTCTCTCTCTCTCTCTCTCTCTCTCTCTCTCTCTCTCTCTCTCTCTCATTAGCCAGAGTGAGAGAGAAGTATGCAGAGAGAATCAACTCGAAATCTTTTACTCTCTCACATTCCCTCCCTCTCTCTCTCTATCTCTCCCTCTCCCTTCCTCTCTCTCTCCCTCTCTCTTCCTCTCTCTCCTTTCTTTCTTCCTTCTCTCTCTTCCTCCTTCCTTCCCTCCTTCCTTCCTTCCCTCCTCCTTTTCTTCCTTCGCCTCTCTCTCCCTTCCTTCATTCTTACCCTCCCTCCTTTCTTATTCCTTACCTTCCCTTCTTTTCCTTCCTTTTCTCCTTATTTTCTTGTCTTCCTTCCCTCCATCTCTCCATCCTTCCTTCCTTCCTTCCTTCCTTCTTTCTTTCTTTCCATCCTTCCTTCCTTCCATCCATCCATCCATCCATCCATCCATCCATCCATCCTTCCTTCCTTCCTTCCTTCCTTCCTTCTTTCTTTCTTTCCATCCTTCCTTCCTTCCATCCATCCATCCATCCATCCATCCTTCCTTCCTTCCTTCCTTCCTTCTTTCTTTCTTTCCATCCTTCCTTCCTTCCATCCATCCATCCATCCATCCATCCATCCATCCATCCATCCTTCCTTCCTTCCTTCCTTTCTTCCATCCATCCATCCATCCATCCATCCATCCATCCATCCATCCTTCCTTCCTTCCTTTCTTTCTTCCTTCCTTCCTCCTCCGGTTTTTTCTCCCCAAATATTCTCTCCTTCCCTCTTTCCTCCCTCCTTCTCTCTCTCTCTCTCTCTCTCTCTCTCTCTCTCCACTGGCATCCCAAGCTCGACTCAATATTAGACCTTTTCTTTGTTGGCGAGCTGTTTTGATGTGTGTGTGTGTGTGTGTGTGTGTGTGTGTGTGTGTGTGTGTGTGTGTGTACAGCTGACGCCCAGTGTGCACTTATTAATAATATGAGTTGTTATAAACCTCTCTCTCTCTCTCTCTCTCTCTCTCTCACACACACACACACACACACACACACACACACACACACACTGAAGAATGAAGGAAAAAACAGAAGACATAAACCAGTGACAAAACAAAGGCAATTGTTATATATCATTTTTTGAGAGAGAGAGAGAGAGAGAGAGAGAGAGAGAGAGAGAGAGAGAGAGAGAATAGCAGAAGGGAAAAAATAATGAAAGGGAGAGGGGGAGGAAAGGGAGAAGGGGAGGCAATGGGGAAGAGGAGGAGAGAGGCATCCCTCCCTCACTCCCTACCACAACTACCACCACAATTACCACCATCAGGACCAACCACCACCCCTGCCACTACCACCAGACCCCTCACCCCAGCCCTACCACAATCCCCGTCCCTACCACAACCACCACAACTACCACAATTCACGGGGTCTATTCAGTGATGCGGATGGCGCAACTTTTCACATACATTCGCCTCTAAACAAAACATACCAACCATTCCTCACGCTTCTGTGTGTGTGTGTGTGTGTGTGTGTGTGTGTGTGTGTGTGTGTGTGTGTGTGTGTGTGTGTGTGTGAGAGAGAGAGAGAGAGAGAGAGAGAGAGAGAGAGAGAAACCCACACATTATTAAGCGCGACATGTGGATCATCCTCTCTCACATTCCTGACTCTCTCACTCTCTCACTTTCACACATTTTCTTACACTCGCTCTCAGACTTTCTCACTTCAGACAACTAACTATCTTTTTCACTTTCTCCCTAGCTTTAACTTTCGACTCTCTCTCTCTCTCTCTCTCTCTCTCTCTCTCTCTCTCATTCACATCTCGAAAAATAGCATCATGTTTACTAAGAGTTGGCAACACCGAGCAAGAAGGGGTGTTGCCAACGCGTAATTTATTTTTCTTTTTAACAGTCCCCCGGGAGAGAGAGAGAGGGAGAGAAATCTTGGTGGAGGAAGGGTTGGAGGGAGAGACAATGGAGGGAAGAAAGGGTTGGAGAGATGGATGAGAGGGAGGGAGGGAAGGGGAGAGGGAGAGAAGAGGAGAGAGTGGAGTAGGGAGAGAAGATTGAAGAAGGAAGGGAAGAAAGAGGGAGAGACAGACAGACAGACAGAGTGAGAGAGAGAGAGAGAGTGGTGTAAAAGGCGTAAGCAACGGAATGTCACTCTCTTTATTGGGGTTGTAAATATGATCGCAGAGGGAGGTGGTGAGAGAGAGAGAGAAGGAGAAAGAGAGAGAGAGAGAGAGAGAGAGAGAGAGAGAGAGAGAGAGAGAGAGAGGAGGGAAAAGTCAGAGAAGAGAAAAGGAGGAATGAGAAGGGAGGGGGAGAGAAAGAGAAAGGAAGAGAATTTTGGATAGGAAGATAAAAGAGAGAAGAGGAGAGACAGTGAAGCGAGGAGAAGAGCTGGGAGGGAAAGGAAGTAGAGAAAGGGAGGGAGAAGGAGAGAGAAGAAGAGAGGGAGAAGGGAAAGGAGGAGGAGGGGAAGGGGGAGAGAAAGGGAGGGAAGGAGGAAGGGGAGACGAGAGGAGAGGGGAGAGAGGAAGGAAGGAGAAAAATGAAGTGAAGGAAAGTGAGAAGAAAAAGAAGTAGGAGGGAGAGAGAGAGAGAGAGGGAGAGAGAGAGAGAGAGAGAGAGAGAGAGGGGGGGGGGAAGGGAGAAGCGTAAGAACATACATATCTCATATTGTTATTATTATTGTGGTTGATGGTGGTAGTTGTGGTAGTAGTGGTAGTGTGTGTGGTATTAATAGTACTTTCCCCTCGATTGTGGTAGTTGTGGTAGTGTTTGTGTGGTATTAATGGTACCTTAACTGTGGTGGTGGTGGTAGTGGTGATGGTGGTGGTAGTAGTTGTGGTGGTAGTACACACACACACACACACACACACACACACACACAACAAAGCATATAGACACGACGTACACACAAACGCACACACAGAAGCATCCCCTCCCACACACATACACATAATACACACAGGCACAAAGCCAAGCATAGACCCAGGTACACACACACACACACACACACACAGAATCAGATAGTCAGAAATGTCTCCCTGTAGACTTCCCCTCTCACAGTGTTTCTCTCTCTCTCTCTCTCTCTCTCTCTCACTCTCTCTCTCTCTCTCTCTCTTTTTTGTGTATCGCTTGGCTTATGGTGAGAGAGAGAGAGAGAGAAAGAAAGAAAGAGAGAGAGAGAGAGAGAGAGAGAGAGACCTTAAAACCATATCACAGTAAGAAGAATAACGATAGATGAAAAATTGACAGACAGAAATGAGATAGATAGATAGATAGATAGCTAAACAGACGTGAGAGTTAGATTGACAGACAGACATGAGTTGAATAGATAGATAGATAGATGGACACATGAGTTACATAGATAGATAGACACAGGCATGAGTTGGATAGATAGATAGATAGATAGACACAGACATGGGTTACATAGATAGAAGGATAGATAGACATGAGTTGGTTAGATAGATAGATAGATAGACATAAGAGTTAGATAGATAGATAGATAGACATGAGAGTTAGATAGATAGATAGACATGAGAGTTATATAGATAGACAGACATGAGTTGGATAGATAGATAGATAGACATGAGAGTTAGATAGATAGACAGACAGACAGACAGACAGCTTGAAACACATTGAAAGAGAAAGAGAAAAGTCAAGCCATATGAAGTGCAGGGGAGAAAGAAAATGTTCGTAGCAGAGGCGATTGTGGTAGGAGGGAGGTAGGGATGTTGGTAGGTAGATAGGTAGGTAGGTAGGTAGGTAGGTATGTGGATGATTTTAGTAGGGATGTTCGTAGCTGGGAATTTTGGTAGGAATGTTGGTAGGTAGGTAGGTAGGTAGGTAGGTAAGTAGGAATGTTGGTAGGTGTGATATGAAGAGAGACAACAGTTGTGAATTGTAGTGGTGAGAGAGAGAGAGAGAGAGAGGAAGAGGGGGAGAGCTGACTTATAGCGATGGTGGTAGTAATGGTGGTAGTTGTGGTAGCTGGGATGAAGAGTGGAGCTGTGAGAGAGAGAGAGAGGGAGAGAGGGAGGGAGAGAGGAGGAGTTAAGAGGGAAGAAGATAGTTTTTGAGTTTATGAGTTAAGAGAGAGAGAGAGAGAGAGAGAGAGGGAGAGAGAGAGAGAGAGAGAAAGAGAGAGAGAGAGAGAGAAAGAGAGAGAGAGAGAGAATCTGTCAATGTCAGTGTTGTGTAAATTCAGGCGCTAAATGTCACCAAATACACACACATGTACGTATTGTTGTGTATGTGTGTGTGTATGTTTATGTAAGGGACTGTAAGTGTGAGAGAGAGAGAAAGAGAAGTTGTGTGTGTGTGTGTGTGTGTGTGTGTGTGTGTGTGTGTGTGTGTGTGTGTGTGTGTGTGTGTGTGTGTGTGTGTGTGATTGTCATTTCCTGTGTGTATATGTGCGTGTAGAGATTGTTGGTCTGTGTGTAAGTTTAGAGTGCTTTTATATGCGTGTACAGATTGACTATGTACACACACACACACACACACACACACACACACACACACACACACACACACACACACACACACACACACACACACACACCTCTTAAGTGTATAAATCTGTGTGTAGGCGTGTGTGTGTGTTTTCCAGGCATGTGTGTTTTTTTCGTGTACATGTGTGTTTTTTCTTACGTACATGTGCGTGACCTGTTCCCCTGTCTATCAAACTGTCATGGCCGACCAACTAACAGTGAGAGAGAGAGAGAGAGAGAGAGAGAGAGAGAGAGACAAAATTAGATCCCATTCTGTCTGTCACGAGAACTTCCTCTCTCTCTCTCTCTCTCTCTCTCTCTCTCTCTCTCTCTCTCTCTCTCTCTCTCTCTCTCTCTCTCATTGTTGTCAAGCTAATGTGAAATATTGTGCAAGAAAAAGACGCACACGCACACATGTACACACACGCACACATACGTACACACACCTGCTCGCACACACATCATAGACACACATAAACATACATATAGCTCAAAGTCACCTGCCAGCTCGTACACACACACACACACACACACACACACACACACACACACACACACACATTTTCACAGTCACTCGCTTTAACTACCACACACATTCTCTCTCTCTCTCTCTCTCTCTCTCTCTCTCTCTCTCTCTCATAGAATTACCACAGGACTTAAAAATGAAGGCGAATATATGCATTGTCAAGTGTGTGTGTGTGTGTGTGTGTGTGTGTGTGTGTGTGTGTGTGTGTGTGTGTGTGTGTGTGTGAGAGAGAGAGAGAGACCTACAGACGGAGTGACAGACAGACAGTGAAAGAGAAGGGAAGGAAGAATGTAGAAACTGGGAGAGAGAGAGAGAGAGAGAGGGAGAGAGAGAGAGCAGGTGGGAAAGACAGTTACTGCAATAATAGTAATATACCCCTTAAGGGGGAGGGAGGGGAGGGGGAGTGAAGTGAGGGGGAGGGGAGGGGG
>NC_137026.1:36608948-36618948 GCF_032717465.1 Coenobita brevimanus | reverse complement strand
GCATCTCTCTCTCTCTCTCTCTCTCTCTCTCTCTCTCTCTCTCTCTCTCTCTCTCTCTCTCTCTCTCTCTCTCTCTCTCTCTCTCTCCTTATAAGCAATTAATTTGTACAAGGCTTAAATAAATAGACAGCAAGGGGTATGGAAATGAGAGAGAGAGAGAGGAAGAGAAGGAGAGGGAGGGACGGAAGTAAAAGGAGAGAGAGAGAGAGAGAGAGAGAGAGAGAGAGAGAGAGAGCAACATTCCTCTTTTCCTGAAATAAGTCGAACAGGAAAATAGTGAGAAGCAGGATTGAAATACCGCAAGACTTATCTATACTATACTTACAGGGTACTTACGGCCTACTTACAGTCTATTTGTATCAACTTGAATCCTACTTCCGTATCTACTTACCGTTATATATTCTACCTGCTAATGTATTTTGCCTTTTAAGTACTTACCAGTTTACACACTACTCCTACCTACCTACCTACCTACCTACCATATTGTCAATCACTCATCCACCTACCTACCAACCTATCGGCCTACCTACCAACCAACCTCCCTCCCTCCCTCCCTCTCTCAGTCACCCCCCAGCATACCTACCTACCACCTACTAACGCCTACTTACGTCCTACTGACCTGTCTCCCTCCCTCTCTCTACCAACCAACCACCCATCCTACCTACCACTTACAACCAACAACCAACCTACCAACCTACCTACCTACCTACCACCTACTAACGCCTACTTACGTCCTACTTACAGTGCCGCCGGTAATAGTGGACGAATTAAGCAGTGAATCGCGTGTAGTTGTACAGGAGAATGGGAACGTGACCTTAACCTGTCACGCAGAAGGGAACCCGGAGCCGAGAATTGCCTGGATGAGGGAAGACAAGAGACCCATCACCCTGACCAAGAGGAATAAAGGTGAGAGAGAGAGAGGGAGAGAGAGAGAGAGAGAGAGAGAGAGAGAGAGAGAGAGAGAGAGAGAGAGAGAGAGAGAGAGAGAGAAGGAAGGGTAGAGAGGTGTAAGTGAGAGAGATGGATTAGGTGTGGTTGGTAAATAAGTGTGTGTGTGTGTGTGTGTGTGTGTGTGTGTGTGTGTGTGTGTGTGTGTGTGTGTGTGTGTGAGAGAGAGAGAGAGAGAGAGAGAGCGAGAAGAGTATTTTAAAGTGATGATGATGATGATAAGGAGTGTGCTGTTGCTGATAATAATAATAATAATAATAATAATAACAATAATATTTGCTGATGATATACCCAGCCTGCACCTAATCCTCCAAATCTCGCCCTTGTAGTGGAGAAGCACAACGACTCGACGCTAAAACTCCACAAAGTGTCAAGGAGAGACATGGGAGCTTACCTGTGCATAGCTGTGAATGGAGTGCCACCCTCCGTCTCCAAACGCATCGAGTTGAAGGTCCAGTGTGAGTATGGGTTCGAGGGGGAGGTGTGTGGGGGTCGAGGGTGAGGTGTGGAAGTCGAGTGGGAGGTGTGGAGGTCGAGGGGAAGGTGTGGAGGTCGAGGGGGAGGTGTGGAGGTCGAGGGGGAGGTGTGGGGGTCGAGGGGGAGGTGTATAGGGGTGTGGATGGGGTGTTACTTGTGCATAGCTATGGAGAGTCACCATCAGTTTAAGAAAGGATTGAGTTGAAGGTTTAGCGTGAGTGTGGACTGGAGGGGGAGGTGTGTGGGGGTCGAGGGGGAGGTGTAGGGTGTGTGTGTATGTATGTATGTGAGACAGACAGACAAACAATCCACCCATATAAAACAAACAGACACCAAATAAACACAACAATCGAAGCCAAACTCAACCCTAAACACACAACCCAGTTTCGGATCCTTTCAAACCCACTCCAGCCCACCCCAACCCCGCCCCACCGCACACACCATCACTCACTCAGACGCCCTAATACCAACACTCCCAAACTGAGCATTTATTTAAGGGTATTTACTGTGGTATTTTGGCGTGTTTTATTAATTGATGAGAGAGAGGGAGGGAGGGAGAGGGGGGGAGGGAGAGGGAGACAGACTGTAGATAGGTAGAAAGCTGTGTGTGTGTGTGTGTGTGTGTGTGTGTGTGTGTGTGTGTGTGTGTGTGTGTGTGTGTGTGTAACTCATTTTATAACAAACTTTCTTCATATAATTTCTCTCTCTCTCTCTCTCTCTCTCTCTCTCTCTCTCTCTCTCTCTCTCTCCCTCTCCCTCCTGGAAAAGGCTAAAAATATCAACACATTCTTAACCGAGAGGGAAAAGTGAGCAGAATTAAAGATAGTAAGCTAGCTCACATTATTTCTCGACCTCCCAGAAACCTACTTATATATTCTCTTTCAAAATGTGTGAACATTTTTTGAACTGGTAATTGTAGAGATAGCTTTAATTTTCTTTTAAGTTACAGAGAGAGAGAGAGAGAGAGAGAGGTACTACTCATGGTGTACACTATATGGGGTGTACAAACGGATAAAATACTGTACACAAGCTACTTAACGATGTACAACAGAACAGGGGGAATCCATGAAACTCTACGGTGGCCTCCCTTCACATTTCACTTACTCTGTGTATACGTAAAACTCTACGGACGCATCCCTTCACATTTCACTTACTCTGGGTATGTGTATGTATGTATATATGTGTGTATGTGGCTATGTAGGTATGTACATGTGTGTATGTATGTGTAGGAATTTGTGTATGTATGTATGTGTGTGCGTATGTGTATAAGTATTCATGTATGTGTATACTTGTGTATGCTTTATATGTATGTTTATGTGTGTTCATACCCATGTATGTATGTGTGTATGTTCATGTGTGTGTGTGTAAATACCTGTATATGTATGTATGTATGTATGTTCATGTGTGTGTGTGTAAATACCTGTATATGTATGTATGTGTGTATGTATGAGGGTGGCAGATTTAGCTTACGTGTACACCAACATACATGTGTACGTAAAACATCCATCCATGTGTACATAAACATCCCTGTGTACCAACTGACGCCCACAACAACAACAACAACAACAACAACAGGGTAACATTAAGGGCGACACTGCCATTGGATTTCGTGGCAATTTCGTCCTTATGGCTCTCCCTCTCTTCTCTCTCTCTCTGTCTCTCTCTCTGTCTCTCTCTCTCTCTCTCTCTCTCTCTCTCTCTCTCTCTCTCATTATCTATCATTCACACACATCTCATCTTACTCACTCACTGTCGCTCATTGAAACACTATCTCTCTCTCTCTCTCTCTCTCTCTCTCTCTCTCTCTCTCTCTCTCTCTCTCTCACACACACACACACACACACACACACACACACACACACACACACACACACACACAATAAACCAGATATGAGGCGGGGTGTGTAGCCTTGTCTTCGCCTTTCAGGATTTGCTTATGACCAAACCAACACACCAGCCTGGATTTTACGACGTGAGAGAGAGAGAGAGAGGAGGGGAAGAGAGTGTGTAATGTGAGAAAGTGAGAGTTATATATTGGAGAGAGAGAGAGAGAGAGAGAGAGAGAGAGAGAGAGAGAGAGAGAGAAACACACACATAGTCTTTCACCATACCTCCCAGTCTCTCTCTCTTTCTCTCTCTCTCTCTCTCTATCTATCTATCTAACTATCTATTTATCTATCTATATCTCTCTCCCAGTCTCTCACCTGCCTCCCAGTGTCTCCCACACAGTCTCCCCCATCGTGCTGCTCCCAAACCTACTTTCTCACTCTATCTATCAATCTCATTATCTGTCTCTGTCTCCCAGTCTCTCCCAATCTCTCCCAATCTCCCCCACACAGTCTCCCCCATCGTGCTGCTCCCCAACCAGCTCATGTCAGCTCCCAAAGGCTCTTCCGTGTGGCTGGAATGCAAGACAGAAGCTTACCCGAGAGCTGTCACATTCTGGAAGCACAATCACACTATGGTTATGTCTACGAATAAGTATAAGCTGGAGGAGTTTCACCACGACGACTATACAACCACCGTCAAGCTGACCATTAAGCAGGTGAGTGGATGGTTACCTGGTGAGAATTAAGCTGACGATTAAGCAAGTGAGTGGATGGTTACCTGGTGAGAATTAAGCTGACCATTAAGCAGGTGAGTGGATGGTTACCTGGTGAGAATTAAGCAGATGAGTGGATGGTTACCTGGTGAGAATTAAGCAGATGAGTGGATGGTTACCTGGTGAGAATTAAGCAAATGAGTGGATGGTAACTTGGTGAGAATGTGTGAAACTGACGATCAAGCAAGTGAGTGGATGGTTAGAATGAAGCTGGCGATTAAGCAGGTGAGTGGATGGTTACCTGGCGAGAATTAGGCTGGCGATTAAGCAGGTGAGTGGATGGTTACCTGGTGAGAAAGATGTAATTAGGTAGGTATGTAGGTAGGTTGGTTTGGTTAGTACATAGAGGGGTAGGTAAAAAGAGTGAATGGTAGGTAGAGAGGTAAGTAGGGGAGAGAGAGAGAGAGAGAAAGAGAGAGAGAGAGAGAGAAAGAGAGAGAGAGAGAGAGAGAGAGAGAGAGAGAGAGAGGGGTATTGGTAAGTGGGAATATTTTATCACCTCAGTTAAACCCTCCATAAACCTGAGAGAGAGAGAGAGAGAGAGAGAGGCGGCTAAGGAAGCAGGTAGTGTTGGTTGAAGAGGGGGAAGGTATGGAGGGAGGGAGGGAGGGAAGATCGGTGGAGAGATGGAGGGAGGGAGGAAGATAGCTGGAGAGAGGGAGGAAGATGGGTAGGTAGGGAGGAAAAGAGGGAGGTAGGAAGGGAGTGAGATGGTAGGCAAAGATGGAGAGAGGTAGGGAGAGAGGAAAGTAGGTAAGAAGGGAGGGAGAAGGAAGGGAGGAAAGTGAGAGGGAGAATGGTCAGGGAGGGAGGGAGGTAAGTAGCTGTGTAGGTAGATAGATAGACAGATAGATAGAGGTAAAGAAATAGAGAGAGAAAGAGAGAAATATACTCTTAAGAAATAATATGTAAAGATTATACAGTATTTTATATGTAGATATATATTAAATTCCTCCCCATTGCCTGCCTCTCTCTCTCTCTCTCTCTCTCTCTCTCTCTCTCTCTCTCTCTCTCTCTCAAAATCACCCTACCAAACATTAAGAAACAGACCGAAATCTAGTGAAACAATTACCCCAATCGCCATTATTTCAACAGTAATTTTCCCATAAGATTACGTTCACCCAGCCAGCCTTTCGCTCACCCACGTGGTTTTGTTTACATGTGTGCTGAGTCAATAGGATGTTTGTTTACGGTTGTGTTGAGGCCACGTGGGTGTTTGTGTATGTCGAGGGTGTGTTTGTGTGGGCGTGTTGATGAGAGAGAGAGAGAGTTTTCTTCCATCTCCCCTCCCTCTCTCCCTTTCTCCCTCTCTCACTCACTCACTATCGTCCTCCCTCCCTCACTCACTCACTCACTCACTCACTCACTTTCTCACAGCTGGAGCCAGGGGACTTCGGCAAATACCTCTGTTATTCGCGAAACTCCTTTGGCGAAAATGACGGAACTGTGGAATTACATGGTGAGTATTGCGCGTGCGTGTGTGTGTGTGTGTGTGTGTGTGTGTGTGTGTGTGTGTGTGTGTGTGTGTGTGTGTGTGTGTGTGTGTGTGTGTGTCCTTTCTTTTTGTGTGTGTGTGGGGATTGTCTGTGTATGTGTATGTGTTTGTGTGTGTGGGGGGGGGAGTTGTCTGTGTATGTGTGTGTGTATGCTTTGTGTGTGTGTGTGTGTGTGTGTGTGTGTGTGTGTGCCTGTTTAATACATTTCTATTATCTGTCTAATTATCTCTATCAATTTGTGTCTGTCTGTCTGTGTGTACGTGTTATGCGTCTGTCTTTCTGTCTGTGTGTACGTGTTATGTATGTGTGTCTGTGTGTACGGGTTATGTGTGTGTGCGTTTTTGTATGTATGTTTGTCTATGTGTCGTGTTTATGTATCTATCTGTGTCTGTCTGTCTGTCTGTCTGTTTGTTGGGAGGTATGGTAGATAGAAAATGAAGGGGATAGGGCTCTCTCTCTCTCTCTCTCTCTCTCTCTCTCTCTAACAAGGATGGAATACGCCTCTCTTTCTCCTTCCACTTCCGTCTCGTTGACCACCAATGTGTATGGAGGTAATTGGAGAGAGAGAGAGAGAGAGAGAGAGGGAGGGAGAGAGAGAGAAGGGAGGAAGATAGGCAAACATGAGAGAGAAGGAGGGAGAGAAAGAGCGAAGAAGGGGAAAGGAGAGAGAAAGGGAAGGAAAGACAGAGGAGAGAGAGAGAGAGAGAGAGAAACAGAGAGCTTGAGGAAAGAGAGAGAGAGAGAGAGTAAGAAAGGGAAGGAAGGAGGGAGAGAGGGAGGGAGAGAATTGGTGAAGGTAAGGGGAGGGAAAATGCTGGGAGAGAGAGAGAGAGAGAGAGAAGTAACAGACAGATAGACAGATAGATAGATAGACAGATAGATTAATATAGATAGATAGACGTAAAGATACAGATGGATAGATGAAAGGCGATAGATATACAGCAATAGATAGATAGACAGATGGATAGATAAATAAGTATTGAATTATGTAAGTAAATTATTTTATGAATAATAATGATTACTAATATTCTCTCTCTCTCTCTCTCTCTCTCTCTCTCTCTCTCTCTCTCTCTCTCTCTCTCTCTCTCTCTCTCTCTCACAGAATTAAAGCGAGAACAGCCTCTCATCAACAGGGTGAAAAATTATGATGGTGAGTAAGCCATTGATGTCATTGATGTCACTAGTAAATTGATGTCACGTATATATTGGACTTCACTGATGATTTTTAGCGAGGAAAATTAATATTGATGTCACGTGGAAGTTGATGTCAGGATTGATGTCACGTGGAAATTGATGTCAGGATTGATGTCACGTGGAAGTTGATGTCAGGATTGATGTCACGTGGAAATTGATGTCAGGATTGATGTCACGTGGAAGTTGATGTCAGGATTGATGTCACGTGGAAGTTGATGTCAGGATTGATGTCACGTGGAAATTGATGTCAGGATTGATGTCACGTGGAAGTTGATGTCAGGATTGATGTCACGTGGAAATTGATGTCAGGATTGATGTCACGTGGAAATTGATGTCAGGATTGATGTCACGTGGAAATTGATGTCAGGATTGATGTCACGTGGAAATTGATGTCAGGATTGATGTCACGTGGATATTGATGTCATTGATGTCACTTTTGGAAATTGATGATGGTCTTTATATTATTACTAAAATTAATATCACGTATTAATGCTAAGTTTAAGGTATTGGATTGTAATAGTAGCAGTTGTAGTAGTAGTGGTGCTGGTAATAGTAGTAGTAGTAGTAGTAGTAGTAGCAGTAATAGTAGTAGAAGTAGTAGTAGTAGTAGTAATAGTAGCAGTAGATAGATAGATAGATAGAATTCTCATCTATCAACTCCTTCACTCCTCAGATTACGAAGACGCTATTCCTCTGGATAGATACTCCAAGGATGACCTCCCGGGCTCCAGGGGTCAAAGCCAGGTCATCCTCGAGTCGGGTCAGGTCGGGGTCGTGTCAGTCAACGGGGGGGTCAACGGGGGGGGCGTGGGGGGCGGGGGAGGTGGCGAGCAGAAAGGGGGGAAGATTGCAAGAGGCGAATCTCCAGTCAGCATCTTCAATTCCATCATGTCCGGTGCAGGTGAGTGAGTTAGAGAAAGTGAGTGATTTAGAGAAAGTGAGAGAGTGTTAGAGAAAGTGAGTGAGTGTTAGAGAAAGTGAGAGAGTGTTAGAGAAAGTGAGAGAGTGTTAGAGAAAGTGAGAGAGTGTTAGAGAAAGTGAGTTAGTGTTAGAGAAAGTGAGTTAGAGAAAGTGAGTTAGTGTGAGAGAAAGTGAGTTAGTGTGAGAGAAAGTGAGTTAGTGTGAGAGAAAGTGAGTTAGTGTGAGAGAAAGTGAGTTAGTGTGAGAGAAAGTGAGTTAGTGTGAGAGAAAGTGAGAGAGTGTTAGAGAAAGTGAGAGAGTGATAGGGAGAGTGAATTAGAAAGTGAGTGAGTGTTAGAGACAGTGAGTGAGTGTTAGAGAAAGTGAGAGAGTGTTAGAGAAAGTGAGAGAGTGTTAGAGAAAGTGAGAGATTGAGTTAGAGTAAGTGAGAGAGAGAGAGAGAGAGAGAGAGAGAGAGAGAGAGTGTGTGTGAGAGAGAGCATAAATATGTGATAGTCGACTAAGAAAGTAGAATTGAGAGAGAGAGAGAGAGAGACTACTATGATGTATGTAGTTTATGTAGCTATTATTATTATTATTATTATTATTATTATTATTATTATTATTATTATTATTATTATTATTATGTATTTAGTGCAATGTAATCATGAAATTGATAAATGTACTCTCTCTCTCTTTCTCTCTCTCTCATATAATCATGTTTATACCTTTCTCATATAAATCTATTAATAATCCAGTGTGTGTGTGTGTGTGTGTGTGTGTGTGTGTGTGTGTGTGTGTGTGTGTGTGTGTGTGTGTGTGTGTAAGCGGAGATACACAGACTTACACAACTATTTCGTTATGAGAAGCGATGGCAGGAAAGACCACTGGTTATTGGGTATTGAGGGAGGGAGAGGGAGGTGGAAGACGAGGAAGAGAGAGAGGGAGGGAGAGGGAAGGATGATGGGGAAGGGAGGGAGGGAAAATGAGGAAGAGAGAGAGGGAGGGAGAGGTAGGGAAAATGAGGAAGAGAGAGGGAGGGAGAGAGAGAAGAGGAGGAAGTAGAGAATGGAGGGAGAATGAGAAGTAGGAAGGGAGAGGGAGGGAGAGATAGGGAGAGAGGGAGGAATGGAGCATAAAAGGGAGGGAGGAGGGAGGGTAGAAGTGGGAAGGGAGAGGTAGATGATAAGGAAAAGAACCAGGGGAGGGAGGGGAGGGGAGAGAGAGAGGAGGGGAGGGAGGGAGGGGAAGAGAAACGAGGGAGGAAGTAAGGAGGGGGAGGGAGGGAGGAAGAGAGGGAGGGAGGAAAGGGGAGGAGGGGATATGCTGGTGAGGGAGGTAAATGTATGTACGTTAAAATGACACACAACTTACACACACACACACACACACACACACACACACATAGGTAAACTAACATATATACACATTCTCTCTCTCTCTCTCTCTCTCTCTCTCTCTCTCTCTCTCACCAACACGGTAAATAAAGTTAAGATGATGAACCGCATATTTGGAATTCAGGCCATTTTTCCAGGAAAGGGGGAGTTGTGGCCCCAGGGAGAGAGAGAGAGGGAGAGAGAGAGAGGGAGGGAGAGAGAGAGAGAGAGAGAGAGAGAGAGAGAGAGAGCAAAATTTGATGATGGAGAGAAATAAGGGTATGTTTAGAAGGTGTGTGTGTGTGTGTGTGTGTGTGTCTGTGTGTGTGTGTGTGTGTGTGTGTGTGTGTGTGTGTGAGAGAGAGAGAGAGAGAGAGAGACAACACAGGGTCCTTAAGATTTCCAAAGATTTAATTAACCTACGATCTTCTTTTCTTCCTTTTTCTTTCATATTTCTCAACCTCATCGCTTTAGACCCCCCAAAAAATTAAAAATAGATTTGCTTTATAAATAGAAATATATAATTATACACCTGTTCCCGTGTGCAATGGAAGCCCGTATGCCTGGAAAATGACACACACACACATACACACACACACACACACACACACACACACACACACCTGGAAAATGAGACGTTCTTTAGGTCTTTAGAAACACACACACACACACACACACACACACACACACACACACACACACACACACACACACACACCTGGAAAATGAGACGTTCTTTAGGTCTTTAGAAACACACACACACACACACACACACACACACACACACACACACACACACACACACACACGACTCTCCTCATATGCAACTCAAAGAAAAGAAACTATTAAGGCAAGAAAGAGGGCCTCTCTCTCTCTCTCTCTCTCTCTCTCTCGTTTCTTCGATTCTTTCCGTCTCTTTTCCACATCCTTCCCTCCTGTGTTCAATCTTTTTCCTCCCTTTCCTCTTGTTTCCCTCCATTTCTCCTCCTCTTTCCTCCTCCTTTCCT
>NC_137026.1:36596448-36603948 GCF_032717465.1 Coenobita brevimanus | reverse complement strand
ACGAGGTGCATATAAGTATCACTATATCACTAAATTCTGTTACATACGTCCATTTGCCTTCGTTATATCCATTCGTTAACCGATTTCGTGTACGTACGATCGTAATAGAGCGAAAAATAGCACAAGACGAACGGAAGATACGGCAAAGAGTGGATGGATTCGGTGGATAAGCGACGTAAACACGATTCTCGCAAAATAATTCCTTGTATATCACCACATTACGTTATATGCACCCCTTATCTTCCCCCATTTGCGTAAGATCTTAAGGATTTAACGGAAAAATGGCGTAAGAGGGACGGGAACGCAATGTAAACACGGATAAGCTGAGAAGGAGTGGATGATGCCGGAGTGTAAGCGACGTAAACATTGCCTCTCGTTTTCTATGCTCATGGTTCCCGCCTGCAGCACGGACTGACTTGGTGCTGCGGTTCCCTTGATTAATTCCTGCTTTTATTTTCCCTTTCGTTGGTGTTTCTTGACGTATTCTAGACTTCTACTTATTCTGAGTGGCTTTGGAATTACGTGACACCTAAAATACGGCTTTATAATTATCACCATCAGTTATAATCAGTAATACTCATAATAATAATAATTCTCAGTAATTTATATTTTCGTTATACTGTTAGGACGTATTCTAAGGTGATTTTGAGAGTTCGTAACCCCTGTTCCTTAGTGGTTTAGTCTACGTTACACCTCAGAATCATATGTTACTGATCTCGATATTAATAGGAAAAATAGCAGAGAAGAAAATGTTAGGAAAAATAATGCCATATAGGAGAATGTTAATACAGACTAAATCGCAAAGGGAAAGGTTGTCAGGGACCCCGTAAGTCACCCAGAATACACACCATTTATATCATCATGTAGATCAGCTCTTCTAGTCGGGTTGGAATCAGATTTTATAGACTGTGCATAAGTGATACATATTTAATCTTTTTTGTGAGTGTACATAGATAGATAGATAAATAGATAGATAGATAGATAGATGCCTAGTAGATAGAGTACTTCAGTTCGGTGGGGTTTTATATCTATCTGCCTCCAGACGATTTTATTCAGGTTAGGAGAGATGTGTAGTGTTAACTGTTGTGGTTGGAGGATGTATGTGAGTCTTGTGGTTTGTGCACACATGTATACACGCACACAGATATATACGTACATACAGACACATACGCATACATATATATAGTGTAAATATATACATACATACATACATACATACATACACAGTCTATCTGTATGTCTGCCTCTTTTTATCTGTTCTCTCTCTCTCTCTCTCTCTCTCTCTCTCTCTCTCTCTCTCTCTCTCTCTCTCTCTCTCTCTCTCTCTCTCTCTCTCTCTCTCTCTCTCTCTCTCTCTCTCTCTCTCTCTCCTAGCCAGAATAACATCACCTAAAGTTACCAGTCATTAAAAAAAACAAGAAAGAAAGACAGCAACGCCACCGAACTGACCATTTATAAATAATCCTAATCCTCTTTATCCCAGGACGAAGCAAAACGACAGTACCTCATCCTAGTTCATCCTAGATTTCCCAAAACTCTCGCTCAAAGTGTGAAGATACCCTGCAAAGCCTCGACCCTCGTCTGTACTCCTGTCACTCTAACTTGGCCTAAAAATACTGGAATATTATGCTAGTCACGAAGAAGTGCTGCGGATTTTTTTCACTAACTTGGCTCAAAACACGACTATTATGCTAGTCACGAAGAAGTGCTCGATTTTTTCAGTTTAAATTGACCTAAAATTGCCATCTCTCCAACCCAATATTAACACAGTTATGCTAGTCACGAAGAAGTTCTGGTACCCTAACACCTCTTCCTTAGCGATTTATTTTGTGCCCATCATAATTGTATATTATTGATGTAAAGTTTGTTGATGTGAAAGCGATTTAAATAACACGTAGGACAATAAGAGATGTGATACGCAAAATAAATCGCTTAGGAACAGGTGTTAGGGAGTTACAGCAACCAAGGAAGTGCGCCTGTGAGAGAGTAAAGGGTGTAATAAGCACAATAAATCGCTTCCTTCCCTCCCCCACCCTCCCTGTCTCCCTCCCTCTTTTTCCTCCCCCCCCTCTCTCTCTCTCCCCCCCCTGTCTTCTCCCCTTCCTCTCTTTTCCTCTCTTTCTCCCTCTCTCCCCCCCTCTCTATCCTGTCTACGCCTCTTCCCTTTCCTCTCTTTTCCTCCCTCTTTTCCTATCTTTCCTTCCCCCCCTCTCTCTCTCCTCCCTTCTCCCCTTCCTTCCCCCCTCCCTCCCTTTTCCTCCCCTACCTTCTCCCTCTCTTGTTCTTGCCTCCTCTTTCTCTCTCCCTTCTCCCCTTCCTCCATTCCTCTTCTTCCTTCTCCCTCTCTCCTCTTACCTCCTCTCTCTCTCTCTCTCTCTTTCCTCCCGTGTCCCCTTTCCCTTCCTCTCCTTTTCTCTCCAAGGAAATGCCCCTCTATCCTGAGGTACCCAAACGCCTCTTCCTTAGCGATTTATTTTCCGCATTTCACCTCAACATCATCACGTGTATCATCAATGTAAACAAATAAATAAATAAACGCAAAATAAATCGTTTAGGAACAGGAATTAGGGGAGCCGGTGTCTGAATTCCTCCAACCCCCATTTTCCCCTAACCTTTTTGTTAAGCGATTTATTTTGAAATGGCGGGGGACAGGGCGACATGGAGGCGATTTGTTTGTGGCCACCCCTATGGAATTAAGACGTCTGGCAATTGATAGATAGATAGATTTATTTTGTACATTAAAACTCAGCATCATCACATATATCAGTGCAAAATAAATCGCCAAGGTGCAGGATATAGGGAAGCCCGTCTCTGAGTTCCGCCAACTCCCATCCGAATTCCGCCAACCTCCATTTTGCCTCAACCTTTTTTACGTAGTGATTTATTCTCTCCCTCACTCCGTTTTCTGTTGGCCGGTAAATGTGTTCATATCGTGGATTAACACTGCACTGTACATGTAAATATTGTGTGTGTACTCTTAATCGCACTATAGGCTACGGTGTGCGTTTTTTTGGCGTGTGTGTGCGTTTTTGGCGTGTGTGCGTTTTTGGTGTGACGGTGTGTCTGTGTGTTTTGAGGCTGTGTGTGTTTTTGGCGTGACTGTTTTGATGTGTGCGGTTTTGGCGTGAATGTGTGTGTGTGGTTTTAGGCTGTGTGTGTGTGGCGTGGCTGCTTTTGAGCTGTGTGTACGTGTAATCGTTATAGCTTTAGGATGTTAACGAGTGTGTACATGTGTGCGTTTTTTCTCGTGTGTACGTGGGTGTGTGCGTCTAGTCTACGAACACAAGACCACATCGCTCAAGACGGAAAAATACGAAGAAAAATATAGCGGGAAACTCAATCGACATCCGCTCAAGTGAAGAGAAATATTGACAAAAAAAGGACTTTATATGACTGTCACTTATAAATCTATCTTAGAAAATTAGAGATGAGACTTAGAAAATTAGGAACGATATTTAGAAACACGAAAAACAGTGAAAATGAACGAGATATAAAAGACAAAGAGGTATCGAACGTAGATCCCGATGAGGCTGGGTGCGGAGGTGACTGTATCCTAATGTGGGTGGGTACAGATGTAAACAAAAGGAATTATAGTGAATTTTTTGGACTATCATTGACTAAACGTGAGTGAAATGAAACACTGAAACCCTCTGAGCCAACACCAGTGACGAAACGCTACGAAACATACTGAAACGGTTTGAAACGTGTCCTTTTTTCAATTCCATTCGGCCAGAAATGAGTCAAGGTTTTAGAGAAAGTGAGGAGTGTTTTGGAAGCTGTTATTTATTATATATTACTGTTGGTTGTTGATAAAGGAAGCTCCCTAACACCTTTTTCTAAGCGATTTATTTTGATTATAACACCGCACTGTCCTCTCCTGTGCTACACAGATTCATTCAACATCGCCATACTCTGCATAACTAACGTACAGAAGGAAATCTATCAACACCCAAAAATAAATCGCTAAGGAAGAGGTGTTAGGGAGGATAGCTCAGATCACATATACATAAAAATTCTCACCCCAATGATGCAGTTCTGTTCATAATAATATTTTTGAAAGTTATAAATATTCTTGACATTTTTGGCCGAATACATAGTGAATTTTGAGAACTGATAGAAAACCAATTATGTATACGACGTGTATTAAATGTATTTCTTAATGTATATAGTAAGGGGTAGATCTCTCTCTCTCTCTCTCTCTCTCTCTCTCCTAGCCTATTTCTCCTCTATCTTCTGTCTCCCTGTATCTATCTGTCTATCTATTTATCTATCTACCCCTCCATTAACCCCCACTGTATATACGCCTTTAGCACTTCCCTCCTCCCCCCTCCCCTGTACTCCCCCACCTCCTCCTCCCTCTCCTTCTCTTCCTCCTTCCTCCTCTTCTTTTCCTTCCTCCCCTTCTTCTTCCTTCCTCCTCCCTTTTTCCAGTCTCCTCCCACCTTAATCTTTCCATCTCTCTTCCTCCCTTCTTTCCCTCCCTTTCTCCCCCTCCCTATCTTCCTCCCTCCTTTTCTTCCCTCTCCTTTCTCCCCATCTCATTTTCTTTCCTCCCCTTCTCTTCCTTCTCCCTCCAGCTCTTCCCTCCCCCTCCCGCCCTTCCTTCCCCCTTCCTCTCTTCCTTCCCCCTCCTCTCTTCCTTCCTCCTTTCCCTCCCTCTTGTCTCTTTCTTCCAATCTTCTCTCCCTTTCTTTCCTCCCTTCTCTTTTCTTCCTTCACCATCTCTCTCCCTTCCTCTCACTCCTCTTTCCTCCCTCCATCTCCTCCAGTTCATCCCTTTACCCTCTCTTCCTCCTCTCCTCTTCCCTCTCTTTCGTACTGTCTACCTCCCTCCCTACCTCCCTCCATCCCTACCTACCTACCTACCTACCTACCTACCTACCTACCTACCTACCTGCATACATACATACATACATACATACCTGCTTACCTACCTACATACCTACCTACCTACTTACCTGCCCTCCTACCTTTCAACCTACCTATTTACCTGCCTTCCTACCTACCTACCTACCTGACTATCTTCCAGTTTATCTATCTACCCCTTTGCCTACCTACCCCTTTGTACTTCTACCTATCTATCAATCTATCCACCTATCTATCTATCTATCTATCTACCTGTCTATCTATCTATCTATCTATCTATCTACCTATCTATCTATCAATCTTTGCAAGTCTGTCTGTCTCTATCTATCTATCTATCTATCTGTCTATCTATCTATCTATCTATCCCCTGTCTCCGGAGGTGTGTATTTGAATTATGTAAAAAAACTCAGTATATATTCTTTGTTTTACTTCCCTTCCTTGAATTTAGAAATGTGGTAGTTGTGGTAGTTGTGGTGGTGGTGGTGGTGGTAGTAATAGTAGTAAATGTGATGGTGGTGGTGGTGGTGGTGGTGGTGGTAGTAGTAGTAGTAATAGTAATAGTAGTAATTAACAGGTATTAACAACTACAATACTATCAATACTATAAATAATAATAATAATAATAATAATAATAATGATAATAATAATAATGATAATAATAATAATAACGATGATGGATGATGATGATAGCATTTGTAACAGAACACCAACAACGATGATGATGATGATGATGATGATGATGATGATGATGATGATGATGATGGTGATGATGACGATGATGATGATGATGATGATGATGATGATATTTGAGGCAAGAGAAACAACAGCAACAACAACATCAACACCTTCACCTTTCCACACCAGGTAAAAGGTAAGTCTGTCTGTCTATCTATCTATCTATCTATCTATCTATCTGTCCATCTATCTATCTGTCCCTATCTATCTATCTATGTCTATTTCCTCGCACTGTCTTTTTATATCTATCTGTTAATCTATCACTGTGCTGAAATCTATCTGTCTGTCTCTCTGTCTATCTATCTATCTGTCTGTTTGTCTGTCTGTCTGTCTGTAGTTATCAAAGTACTATGGCTGAGCAGTGTACATAAAGAAATGGTACACACAAACACACACACACACACACACACACACACACACACACGAGAGACAGACAGACAGACAGACAGACAGACAACCAGAGGGAGAGAGAGAGAGAGAGAGAGAGAGAGAGAGAGAGAAGGAAACGAGAAAATTCCCCCTGGAAAAAGACTTAAGGAAGGGAGGGAGGGAGGAGGAAAGTGAGAGGAGGGAGGGAGGAAGGGAGGGAGGGAGGAGGAAAGTGAGAGGAGGGAGAGAGGAAGGGAGAGAATGTGAGAGGTGGGAGGGAGGGAGGAAGAGAAACGGGGAGCAATGGGGAATGATGAATAGAGGAAGAGAGAGAGAGAGAAGGAAGAAGGGGTGGGGGAAAGGAGGAGGAGGAAGGAAGGAAGAGGAAGGAGTGAAGGAGGGAGACAGGCCAAGGAAGAAAGGAGGAAGAAAGACAAAGAGGAAGGAAGAAGACAAGGAAGAGGAAGGAAGGAGGTAGGCAGGCAGGTAGGTAGGGGGTTACCAGGTATGAGGTGAGGCAGAGAGGGGTGAGGCAGGACAGGCAGACAGGGAGAGTGAGTGAAGCAGGCAGGTGAAGCAGGTAGACATGAGGCAGGCAGAGATAAGGCAGGCAGGAGTAAGGCAGGCAGGAGTAAGGCAGGCAGGGGTAAGACAGGCAGAGGTGAGGCAGGCAGAGGTGAGGCAGGTCTCAGGGGAGGAGTAAGCCGGTCCACATTAGCCCAGGAAAGCCAGGCATCCGGACACCAGTAAAAGCTGCCTTACCCTGCCTCACCCTGCCTTACCCTGCCTCACTCTGCCTCTCCCTGCTAGTCATGGTGGTTTCTTACATTGATTCTCTTGCCCTGCCTCACTGTTTTTATTTTCCCTCCTTTTCGTCTCACTCTACCTAACCCTACCTCTCCCTTCCTGCTCTACCTGTTCTCTCTCTCTCTCTCTCAAGGGAATTTAAGGGGGGTAGGTCGCATGAGAGAGAGAGAGAGAGAGAGAGAGAATTGCAAAGCTACGTGTGTGAGGAAAACAATAGATAAAAACGATATACAGTATTTAAACAATGGGCGAAAAGGGAACTATATGAAATTCAAAGCTAATACCACATTTATAAACCTTACAACCATTTTTAAACGCCTTCTCCTAATTCTATCACAATTGGAGTAAATTTAAAAGTTTCTAGTGCATAAAATAAGTAACTGGCGTTGAAAAGATTCTGATAATTCAAGAAAGTTTGTGTTCAGCGCAATATCCAATCTTTATTATTTTTAAAAGTTATTTCTTGGGTTTCAGCAGATTTAGAGTTTGCACACTTATTCCTGGTGTATAAAATTAATAAATATAGCTTTAAAATGCGGAAGATTAAAGAAAAAGTGTATTTAATGACGAGAAGATGGAACAGTACCCGACCGGAGATTACTTAAGCAGATGTTTACACGGAGTCACGCGGAGGGAGAAGGTGTGCGATATTCTGTTGTGTTTTTAGCAATTTTCAGCCACACCTCGGGAGTTACGCTTCTGCCACACTAGGAGGATGAAGGT
>NC_137026.1:36571448-36588948 GCF_032717465.1 Coenobita brevimanus | reverse complement strand
CTTCTTACCCACCTACCTACCTACCTACCTACCTTCTTACCTACCTACCTACCTACCCACCCACCTACCTACCTACCCACCTACCTACCTACCCACCTACCTACCTACCTACCTACCCAATCATCCACGTTATTATCTCTTCATTCCTCCTCCTCCTCCTCTTCCTCCCCCTCCTCCTCCTCCTCCTCCTCCTCTTCCTCCTCCTCCTCCTCCTCCATCCAGCCTGGGGAACTGCCCATCAAGGCGAAATTTGAGTACACCTCCATCCCTCCTTCCTTCCCTCCTTCCTTCCCTCCTTCCATCCTTCCTTCCTTCCTTCCTTCAATCTCTCCCTCCATGTTGTTTTATTTCCTTCGTATTTTTTTTTCCTCCCTCCAACGCTCCCTTTTCTTCCTCCCCTTTCCTTCCCTCCTCCCTTTTCCTTACTCCTCCCCTCCCACCCTCCCTTCATCTCCCTCCAACCTTCCCTCCTTCCCTCACCCTCCCTTCTCCCTCCCTCTCAGTTCCTTTCGCTATTCTTTTCCTCCACTCTCTCCCTTCTGTCCTCTCTTCCTCCCTCCCTCCTCTCCCTCTTCTCTTTCTCATTCCTTCCCTCCCTCTTGGTTCTTCCTTCCTCCCTCTCTCCCACTTATCTTTCCCTCCTTCCCTCCCTCCGTTCTTCCTTCTCTCCCTCTCTCTACCTCCGTCCTTCCTTCCTTCCGTCCTTCTCTCTCCCTCCCTCCCTTTCTTCCCTCCCTCCCTCCCTCCCTCCGTAATATTACACAGGATATAAACTTTCCAATTTATCAGCCAATTTACACTAAGGAAAATGTCTGAGGCGCCTGGTGGTGTAGTGGGTTTAGGCTGTCAATTATCTATCTAAGTTTGTCTATCTTTTTATCTATCTGTCTGTCTGTCTGTCTGTCCACTTTACTGTCTGCCTGTTTGTATCTGTACCTACGTGTCTGACCATCTCTCTCTCTCTCTCTCTCTCTCTCTCTCTCTCTCTCATAATTAAATAGTTGCTCTTTGATAGGTTAGCGACGCCTTGAAGGTACACACACACACACACACACACACACACACACACACACACACACACACACACACACACACACACACACACACACACAGGCTGCCTTGTCCCTGTCTTACTCTCCATATGTCAGTCCCTTATCTCTCTCTCTCTCTCTCTCTCTCTCTCTCTCTCTCTCTCTCTCTCTCTCTCTCTCTCTCTCTCTCTCTCAGAATGGATGAGGAAGAGAGGAGGAAAGAAGGAGATGGTAGGAAGAGAGAAGGAGGAAGGAGTGAAAGAAGGGAAGGAGAGAGAGAGAGAGAGAGAGTCGGGCGAGAAAAAGAAAGAGAAGAGACAGACAGACAGACAGACATCAGGAAAGGTCACTACTTAAGAAATAATACCGAGTTAAACGATACAGGGAGAGAGAGAGAGAGAGAGAGAGAGAGAAGAGAGAGAGCGGTACTTCCGAGGGCTATGCAGGAGTATTAAGTATTTAAGTGAAGGTTAGGTTGGGAAATTTACTTATAAATGACCATATGCGATGACGGTGGCCCCCCCCCTTAGAGAGAGAGAGAGAGAATGAGAGAGAGAGAGAGAGAGAGAGAATGACAGAAAGAGAGAGAGAGAATGAGAGAGAAAGAGGGAGAGAATGTGGCTATCATCACTTTAATACCAACATCATCATCATCATCATCATCCTTTTTCCCTCCTCCTCCCCCTCTTCTTCTTCCTCCTCCTCCTCCTCCTCCTCCTCCTCCTCCTCCTCCTCCCATTAACCCAAGGAAGGAGTGTTATGGTACCTCTTATGATAACGGTATTCCTGCACATGATGATGATGATGATGATGATGGTTGTGGTGATGATGATGGTGGTGGTTGTAGTGATGATGATGGTGGTGGTGGTGATGATGGTGGTGGTAATGATGATGATGATGGTGGTGGTGATGATGATGATGATGGTGGTGGTGTTGATGATGATAGGTATTATGTTGTAATGATGATGATAATGGTGGTGGTGGTGATGATGGCGATGATGATGAGGATGAGGAGGAGAAAAGAGAATGGGGAGGGAGGGGAGGAGGAAGAATGGGGAGGAAGAGAGGAAAGAAGATAGTAAGGACGGGAGGAGGAGGAGGAGGAGGAGGAGAGGGATGCAGAGAGGAGAAGAATTTTGGAAGAAGAAGGAAAGGAGAAGAGAGTTGGAGGGGAGGGGAAGAGAAAAGGAAGGAGGGAAGGAAAAGAAAGGAGGAGGCAGAAGATGCTGAAAGAGAGAGAGAGAGAAAGAGAGAGAAGGGAGGAAGAAAAGGAAGGGGAGAGAAAAACAGGAGGACGGAAAAGGAAGGTATAATGTGAGAGAGAGAGAGAGAGAGAGAAACCAGAGACGAAGTGAGAGGAGAGGAAGAAAAAAAAGAGTAACTGGAGAGAGAGAGAGAGAGAGAGAGAGAGAGAGAGAGAGAGAGAGCCTAACTACATCCCTCCCTCCCTCTTTTTTTTTCTCTCCTCCTCTGCCACCCGAATCAATATCACTTAGGAATCAACCCATCTTTCATTTCTCTCTCTCTCTCTCTCTCTCTCTCTCCTCTGCCATCTCTTTCTGTCTGTCGCTTTTCCTATAATTTGGTCAGTTTTAATCTCAATCTCTCTCTCTCTCTCTCTCTCTCTCTCTCTCTCTCTCTCTCACGCGTCAAACCAACAAATCGCTCTTTCCCGCCATTTTCCGTCATATTGGCCGGGATTTTTCATCGTTTTTTACCCAGCAAATATTTCAAGCGGGAAAATCCTCCATAAGGCACACCTGTAGCCTGACTATTTACATACATCAGCACGGGTTCGGATCCCTGGCCTCGACACGGGCTTCGGGCGACCTAACTTCCACCGTCTCCGATTCCCTCACTGTTTTTTTGAGTCCAGGGGGTTTAGGGGGCACTTTTTGGGGGGGTCCTAGGTGGTTTTGGGGTCTGGGGAGGTTTATGTGGGGGGTTTGAGGGTCTGAGGTTTCATTTTGGGGGGTTCGAGGTCTTGGTTTGGGGTTCGAGACGCCGCGGATATCACCATCAACACAAGCCTGGTCAGAGGCGCGAACCATGTGTATAGGCGGAGTCTAATCGGAACTCTTGTCGCCTCTCATATTAATTGGCCATAAAGACGGAAATTGAAGAAAAAAGCGCTGCCCGGGAAGAAAGCGCTCTTTTCCGGCGCTCTTTTCCGTGTTTCCCCTCACTTTATAGACGCGTTAGAGAGGAAGAGAGCGGGGGAGGGTGGGGGGGGTGGAGAGTACGCGTGACTTATTTCCCAGGCATGGCTAAAATAATGTGACTTTCTTTCCAAGATTTTATACTAATGGAGATAGTGCTAATGCTCTTTTTCCGCTCTTTTCCAGTGCTCTTTTCCTTGTTCCCGTCACTTTCTAGGCGCATTAGAGAGAAGAGGGTGGGAAATATACGAGATGAAATAATGTTACTTTGTTTCCACTCTTTTCTAGGGCTCTCTTTTCCTGTTCCCTGGTGCTCTTCTTTCTCTTCTTCCTCTTCTTCTTCCTCTTTTTCATTCTTCCTCTTCTTTCTCTCACTCTATAGACTCATTAGAGAGAAAGAGAGAGAGAGGGGACTATTAGGATACCATTTCCATAGTTGCAGTGGTGAACAGTACTTATCTCTGCTACTCTTTAACTCTTTTCCTGCCTCTCTCTTCATTGGAGTATTAGAGAGTGGAAAGAGAGGACGATAATGCTTGCTTCTCTTCTAGTTAGTCTCAATTCTCCACATAATTTCTCCCTGAGCCATTCTCCATTCTCACCACTTAAGTTTCTCTCCTTGTCAGTCTCTCCAATTGACTCTCCATCACTAAGTACCTATGTCGCTTAGCAGATACACAGATAAATCGTCCGTCACCATATTCTATCTATCTATAGCCAGACGCCTTAATCCGGGAAGGGGTGGCCACAAATAAATCGCCTCCATGTCGCCCTGTCGCCTGCCATTTCGCTGCCCTTCCCCCAGCTCACATCCCCCTCACATATTGAAAGGGTTAATACCCTGCGTTTGGTAATAATCAAATTCTTATCGTTTTCCTACCTCCTCCCTCCCTCCTTTCTCGTTCCTACCCCCTCCCTTCTCGTTCCTACCCCCTCCCTTCTCATCCCTGCCTCCCACCCCCCATTTTCTCTCCCTCCCAGCTTTAGTGCAACATTAAAAAAGGGAGTAACGTTGCAAATGCACGGAGTAAAGTTGCAAATGAATGTTGTGAATGGAATCGTGACATATTTCCCAACCTGCCTAGAAATAACGTGATTTAATTTCCAACATGGCGACCGTGATTTTTCGTCGTGTGTATTTGTGTTATTTATTCCGTTTTTGAGAGGCTAAGATCTCTGTGTGTGTGTGGGTGGGAGGGTGGGTTTGTGGGTGTGTGGGTGTGGGTGTGGGTGGGTCGGTGTGTGTGTGTGTGTGTGATAGTACTAGTCATTGGTTTGTGTGTGTGTGTGTGTGTGTGTGTGTGTGTGTGTGTGTGTGTGTGTGTGTGTGCGTGCGTGCGCCCTTGTTTTTTCGTGGCCATCTATCTATCTATCTGCACCTCGTTTATCTACTTTTTCGAGTCTATTTCCACGTAATATATCTACTTTTGAGACGGTCTATCTATTTCCACGTAATTCATCGACTTTTCTGACAATGGGGGTAAAATTTGGGATTGTGACGGGCAGGGAAAATGGAAAATATTGAAAAGGCTTCGGAACCGCGATAGATAAACGCGATAGATATTTGATAGCCCTCACAGTAAAGGGGTGACGTATGAGCCAGGTGTGGAGGTTTATCTATCGGTGATGCGTTGGTCGTGGCGGGGTGAGAGAGAGAGAGAGAGAGAGAGAGGGAGGGAGAGAGAGAGAGAGAGAGAGAGGGGGAAAGTGAGGGAAGAGTAAATATGAGAGGGAGAGAGAGGAGAAAGGAGGGAATGAGAGAGGAAGGAAGAGGATGTGTGAAAGAAAGGAAAGGGGCAGGGAGGGAAAGGTAAATGTGTGTGTGTGTGTGTGTGTGTGTGTGTGTGTGTGTGTGTGTGTGTGTGTGTGGGGGGGGGCGGAGAAAGAGCGAAAGGTATGAGAGAGAGAGAGAGAGAGAGTGAAAGTTGCAGATATGGTAGAGTGAGAGATTATGTGTAAGCTAGAGAAAGGGGAGGGAAATTGAGGAAGGATCACTGGAGAGAGAGAGAGAGAGAGAGAGAGAGAGAGAGAGAGAGAGACAGACAGACAGACAGACAGAGACAGAGAGTAAAGAAGGGGAAAGAAATGAATGAAAAGGTACGTTTACATATCACCCCCCCCTCTCTCTCTCTCTCTGTGTGTGTGTGTGTGTGTGTGTGTGTGTGTGTGTGAGAGAGAGAGAGTCAATCCCTGTTAATTCCTTGCCAATATTTAGAATTGTCAACAGTACACCATGGAAGGGCTGTGATTGGCTGAGAGAGAGAGAGAGAGAGAGAGAGAGAGAGAAGAGAGAGGGAGGGAGTTGTAAGGTAGGGAGAAAGAGAGGTTGTGTTTTTATGTGTGTGTGTGAGAGAGAGAGAGAGAGAGGTGGGAGTTAATGTGTTTTTCTGCTGAGTGTGAAAGCGAAGGAGGAAGTGAGAGAGAGAGAGAGAGAGAGAGAGAGAGAGAGAGAGAGAGAGAGAGGAGGGCTGGAAAGAATGAGTACAAAATAAAAATAGTCTCTCTCTCTCTCTCTCTCTCTCTCTCTCTCTCTCTCTCTCTCTCTCAACACCTTCAGTCCTGTCCTATCAACTTTCTCACGTATATATTATTATTATTATTATTATTATTATTATTATTATTATTATTATTACAGATACGCTTCACGCTACATCCGTCCTGTGAGGTGGAGTCAGGAATCCATGGGCTGAAATGGTGAGTAGATGAGTGTGTGGCCCATTATTATTATTATTATACCTGGAATATAATGCTAGACTTATCCCCACCATGAAGGGGTTTGCGTCTCCTTGGTTACTAGTCTGTTTCTTTTGTATTTCTAAGTAGGTGGGATGAGCCTTTCTTGCCTGAGTGCTGGAGCTGGTATGACAACAGAGAGAGAGAGAGAAAGAGAGAGAGAGAGAACTGGAGGGCTTAGATCTAGCCTTCACTAACTCCTTCCTTCCTTCCTTCCTTCCCTCTTCTCTACACTTCAAATCTCCATCTTTCCTTTCCTCCTTCGTTCTTCCTCCCCCTTCCTTCCTTCTCTCCTCCTATATATCTGTCTTTCCTTTGCCTTCCCTCCCTCCTTCCTCCCTTCCTTCTTACCCTCCTTCCGTCTCTCCCTCCCCCCCTTCCTCCCTCCGTTTAATATCTCTCCTTCCTCCTCCCTCTCCCTCTCCCCTCCTGCGGTCCATCTGCCTCCCTCCCTCCCTCCTTCCTTCCTTCCTTCCTTCCTTCCTTCCTTTATGTGCTTATATATTCTTCCCTCCCTTCATTTCCCTCTTTCTTCCTTCTTTCCTCCATCGGTCCCCTCCTTTCTTTCCTCCTCCCTCCGTCTCTCCCCCTCTTCCTTCCGTCCTTCCTTCCTTCAAACCTTCATTCATTCATTATTACTCCTCTCCATCTGTCGTCCTCCCCCCTTCCCTCCCTCCTTCCCTCCCTCCCCGTCTTCTTCCTCCCTCACATCTCTCTCCCTTCTTTCCTCTTCCTTCACTCATTCATTACTTTCTCCTTCCCTCCCTCCCTCCTTCCCTCCCTCCCCGTCTTCTTCCTCCCTCACATCTCTCTCCCTCCTTCCCTTCGCCCTTCCACCCTTCCTTCCTTCTTTCTCCCTTCCTTCCTCTTCCTTCACTCATAAATTTTTCCCTCCCTCCTTCCCTCCCTCCCTCCCTCCTTCCTTCCTTCCTTCCTTCCTTCCTTCCTCCCTCCTTCCTTCCTTCCTTCCTTCCCTCCCTCCTTCCTTCCTTCCTTCCTTCCTTCCCTCCTTCCTTCCTTCCTTCCTTCCCTCCTTCCTTCCTTCCTTCAAACCTTCATTCATTCATTTATTACTCCTTCCCTCCATCTGTCATCCTCCCTCCCTCCCTCCCTCCTTCTTATAGATGCCGGAATATTCGAAGGGAGATGGGAGAAGAATTTTAAGGAATCGTCTGAGAGAGAGAGAGAGAGAGAGAGAGAGAGAGAGGGAAGGATTGGTAGGAAGGGTGAAGGAGAAAGAGACAGAAATGAAGGAAGGAAGGAGGATAGAAAAAGACAGACAGACAGGCAGACAGACAGTAAGTATGTGGAAGAAAAAGGGAATGAATGAATGAATGAAGGAAGGAAGGAAGACCAGGTGATAGGCCTCTGAAAATGAGAGAGAGAGAGAGAGTGGTATCTCCTCTTCAGCTGTAAATCTATCTAACAACATCTCTATCTATCTGTCTGTCTGTCATCCTCTGTCCCGGACTTTCTATCTATCGGTCTATCTATCACGATCTTCCTCAGTATTTTATGTCTATCTATCTGACCGTTGATAGTCTCTCTCTCTCTCTCTCTCTCTCTCTCTCTCTCTCTCTCTCTCTCTCTCTCTCTCACACACACACACACACACACACACACATAGTCATTATTATCCTGTTATATATATAGAGAGAGAGAGAGAGAGAGAGAGAGAGAGAATAATATGGTAAGGAAGAAATTAAAGAAAGTACCAAAGACATGGAGAGAGAGAGAGAGAGAGAAAGAGAGAGAGAGAGAAGATAGGGAAATGTATTGCTCTCTAGGGATGGGAGAGAGGCTGATATTGTGTGTGTGTGTGTGTGTGTGTGTGTGTGTGTGTGTGTGTGTGTGTGTTTTAGAGGAAGTGTATGTGTGTACGCGTGTGTGTGTGGGAGAGATAACTAGAGATATAGAGGAAGATAGTGTGTGTATGTGAGAGAGAGAGAGAGAGAGAGAGAGAGAGAGAGAGAGTAAACCTGTATGCCTATTAAAGGAGTGAGAGAGAATAGAGAGAGAGGGAGAGAGAGCCCATTCACAAAATATTCCATAAAGTGTGTGAGAAGTGAGCTAGTTTTATTTTCTCACATATTTATTAACCACAACCACAGCCATCACCACCACAAATAGTTATTGAGGCAAGAAAATTATTTGAATTATTATTATTATTATTATTATTATTATTATGTTAGTAGTAGTCATTTTAAACTTTTACCCTCTTCACTACTATACTCACCCACCCACACCCACCTACACCCTCTCCAACCTCTCCCCCACCCACCTACACCCTCTCCAACCTCTCCCCACCCACCTACACCCTCTCCAACCTCTCCCCCACCCACCTACACCCTCTCCAACCTTTCCCCCACCCACCTACACCCTCTCCAACCTCTCCCCACCCACCTACACCCTCTCCAACCTCTCCCCCACCCACCTACACCCTCTCCAACCTCTCCCCCACCCACCTACACCCTCTCCAACCTCTCCCCCACCCACCTACACCCTCTCCAACCTCTCCCCCACCCACCTACACCCACCTACACCCATTTTACCATGAGTGTAAACTATTAAACACTGTAGGTGTATGGGAAGGTATTTTGGACACTGTGCAGGGTAGAGATAAGGGCGAATTTATTGTTAGTGTTGCTGATGCTTATGTAGATAGGGTGGGAGAGAGAGAAAGAGAGAGAGAGAGAGAGAGATGGATAGACACATAGATAGATATACTGAAAGAAGTTTAGATAGACCTAGATAGATGGATAGATAGAAGGGTAGATAGATAGACAGATAAATAGATGGATGGATATGTAGAGATAAAGGGGGTGGTTGTGTAAGGGAGAGATTAGGTCGATAGATAGACAGATAGATAGATGAAGTTGGTAGATAGATAGATGCCCAATTGATAGGTAGGTAGGTAGGTAGGTGATTGAATGAAAGGGAAGGTAGGTAGGTAGATATGTAAGTAGGTAGGTAGCCAGACAGGTAGATAGATAGATAGACAGATAGATAAACAGATAGATAGATAGATAGATAGTCTTTCTCAGGGCAAATCCTTCTCCTAGAATAATTAAAATGCCGTTCCTATGAATTATGTGGATATGTGTGGTATAAGACAGACATGAATAGATATAGAAGTAGATAGATAGATGGACAGACGGGTAGATAGATAGATAGATAGATAGTCTTTCTCAGGGCAAATCCTTCTCCTAGAATAATTAAAATGCCGTTGCTATGAATTATGTGGATGTGTGTGTGGTATAAGACAGACATGAATAGATATATAAGTAGATAGATAGATGGACAGATAGATAGATAGATAGATAGATAGATAGATAGTCTTTCTCAGGGCAAATCCTTCTCCTAGAATAATTAAAATGCCTTTGCTATCAATTATTATCATGGCTGAGCACCCCTTCTTGTGCGGGAGAGTTCGTGACCTGCAAACTGCGAGAGTCATTACCGTGTTGACTCGGAGCTGGGGTGAGAGAGGGGTGACCTAGACTTATGGGGTGAGGGAAGGGAGGAAAAAGGGGTGAGGGAGGGAAAAAAAAAGGGAGGGAGGGGAGAGATAGGGCTGAGGGAAGGAGGGGAGGAAACGAGTGAAGAAGGGAGGAGGGATGAGGGAGGGGTGACCTAGAGTTGTGGGGTGAGGGAGGGAAATGGGAGGAGAGAGAGGGGTGAGGGAGGGAAAAAAAGGAGGAGAGAGAGAGAGAGAGAGGATTTGACTAGATTAAAGCTAGTGACAGTGGGTAGGGGAAGGGGTGACAAATTAAAGGGATTTTCGGTAATATTTTAGGGAGAGAGAGAGACAGGGAAACAGACAGACAGACAGACAGATAGAAAGACAGAAAGAGAGAGAGAGAAACAGACAGACAGACAGACAGATAGAAAGACAGAAAGAGAGAGAGAGAAACAGACAGACAGACAGACAGATAGAAAGACAGAAAGAGAGAGAGAGAGCGTACTGAATAAGAAGACTGATAGATAGGTAGATTGATAGATAGATAGATAGATGACAATAATAGGTAGAGAGAAGCAAGAGAGAGAGAATTGATGATGGACATTGAGAAGGTTAGGTGGTCTCTCTCTCTCTCTCTCTCTCTCTCTCTCTCTCTCTCTCTCACACACACACACACACACACACACACACACACAGCAATTATTCATGTCTGTATTTTTTACGTCGTTCATTTTCTATAATACTTCACCGAGAGAGAGAGAGAGAGAGAGAGAGAGAGAGAGAGAGAGAGAGACTAGGTAAGTGTAATGGTGAAAGAAAGAGAGAGAGAAAAGAGAAACAGTTCATTTTCTCTCGCCTCCCTTGTGATTCATCCTTCATTCAGTCACTCTCTCTCTCTCTCTCTCTCTCTCTCTCTCTCTCTCTCTCTCTCTCTCTCTCTCTCTCTCTCTCTCTCCTCTCCTTCCCTTCCTTCCTCTCTGTATTGTACTGTATTGAGAGAGAGAGAGAGGAAAGAACAAAGTGTGTGTGTGTGTGTGTGTGTGTGTGTGTGTGTGTGTGTGTGTGTGTGAGAGAGAGAGAGAGGAGGGGAGGGGGTGTTGGTTAGAAAGATAGGACACGAAGTACAGACGTGAGGGAGAAACACTGCTCTCTCTCTCTCTCTCTCTCTCTCTCTCTCTCTCTCTCTCTCTCTCTCTCTCTCTCTCTCTCTCTCTCTCTCTCTCTCTCTCTCTCTCCTTTCTTTCCTTCACCAATTTCTTTCTTCCTCCCTTCGACCCTCTCTCCTTCCCTCCATAAGCAGTGAATGAGGGAAGGATTCATCTCTCCCTCCTTCACTCCCTTCTTCCTTCCCTCCCTCCTTCCTTCCTTCCTTCCTTCCTTCCTTCCTTCCTTCCCTCCCTCCATCCCTCCCTCCCTCTCTCCCTCCACTATGAGGAAGAATTTATCGTAATGACATGAAGCGCTCTTGTCTCCCTTCCCCCTCCCTCCCTCCCTCCCTCCTTTCTTTCTCATCCTCTCTCACTCCCTCCTTTTCTTTCCCTCCCTGTCCTTCCTCATTTCTTACTCCCCTTCTCTCTCTTCCTCCCTCCTTCCTACCTGACTCTCTCTCTCTCTCTCTCTCTCTCTTTTTCTTTAATTTCTCACTTTCCTTCTTCCTTACTTTATTCTTCCTTCCTTGCCTCCCTTCCTTCCTTCCTTCCTTCCTTCCTTCCTTCCACCCTCCCACCCTCCCTCCCTCCCTCCCTCCGCCTCGCCTTTAAATATAAATAATTAAATAATATACAGCATCTATCTATCTATCTATCTGTCTATCTATCTATCTATCTATCTATCCACCGCCATATCCTGTGATCTTACTAATGGATAAATTAATACTGAGAGAGAGAGAGAGAGAGAGAGAGAGAGAGAGAGAGGAGGAAATTGGGAAGGAGGGAAGTTAGAGATAGAGGGAGGGAGGGAAGGAGGGGTGAGGAAGGAAATTTGTAGTACTAAGGAGGAGGAAAGTCAAATTCTCTCTCTCTCTCTCTCTCTCTCTCTCTCTCTCTCATAATTAGCTATCCAAGACTTAAAATGAAACTGCCTTACCCTACCCCACCCTGCCTCACCCTACCCCACCCTGCCTCACCCTACCCTTCCTTGCCTTACCCCAACCCACCCTGCCTTACCCTAACCCACCCTGCCTCACCCTACCCCACCCTGCCTCACCCTACCCCACCCTGCCTTACTCTACCCCACCCTACCCCTGTCCCACCTCTTCCTGCCTCACCCTGCCTCACCACTCTCTGCCTACCTCCCTTCAGCACACCCTTGAGGAAGTTATATCTCGCCTACCCCCCCCCACCCTGCCTCACCCTACCTCCCTCCTCTCCTCTCTCACCTCCATGTCTCTCCCTTCTCCCTTGTTCCTCCCTTCCTCTCCTTCCATCCCTCCCTTTCCTTTCTTCTCTCCATCCTGCTTCCTTCTTCTCTCTCATTCCCTCCCTCCCTCTCTTCTCCCTATTCCCTCCCTACCTCCCCCTCCCTCCTCCCTCCCTCTGTACTCGTTCTCCCTTCACTCCCCTCCCTCCCCTCCTCCCTCCCTCTCTCCCTCCCTTCCTCCCTCCTGTCAGAAGCTGAGATATATGAAAATTAACTAATATAACAAAACTAGCTCTCTCTCTCTCTCTCTCTCTCTCTCTCTCTCTCTCTCTCTCTCTCTCTCTCTCTCTCTCTCTCTCTCTCTCTCAGCTGTAAATATCCATCCACGCATTCTCTTATCTATCTCTTTATCTATCAGTCTCCTTTCTCAATGTATCTATCTGTCTGTCTCATCCTGTCTATCTATCTTTTTATCTATTAGCTCTCAGCCTTCTTCTTTCCCCTAACACCAGACAGTTTTTGATTCATTCTTTGACCATACCATTTTGTTCCAATGTTCGTATTAATGATGTTTCTATTCACGCAGGTCTACACCCATTTACACCCACCTACACCCACCTACACCCTCCCACGCCCACCCACAATCCCCCACACCCACAGTGCCACACCCAGCTACACCCACCCACCTAAACTCCCACCTTCCTTACACTCACCCACGCCCACCCACACTCCCCTACACCCACCCACACTTCCCTACACCCACCTACACCCTCGTACAACCCACCTACACCCGAGGAGAGATAGTACACCCACCCACACCCAACTACACCCACCCACACTCTCCTGCACCCACCTACACCCCCAAACAACCCACCTACACCCTCATACAACCCACCTACACCCACCCACACTCTCCTGCACCCACCTACACCCTCATACAACCCACCTACACCCACCCACACTCTCCTGCACCCACCTACACCCTCATACAACCCACCTACACCCTCAAACAACCCACCTACACCCTCCCACACTCTCCTGCACCCACCTACACCCACCCACACTCTCCTGCACCTACCTACACCCTCAAACAACCCACCTACACCCTCCCACACTCTCCTGCACCCACCTACACCCACCCACACTCTCCTGCACCCACCTACACCCTCCCACACTCTCATGCACCCACCTACACCCACCCACACCCTCCTGCACCCACCTACACCCACCCACACTCTCATGCACCCACCTACACCCACCCACACTCTCCTGCACCCACCTACATCCACCCACACTCTCCTGCACCCACCTACATCCACCCACACTCTCCTGCACCCACCTACACCCTCATACAACCCACCTACACCCACCCACACCCTCCTGCACCCACCTACACCCTCCCACACCCTCCTGCACCCACCTACACCCACCCACACTCTCCTGCACCCACCTACACCCACCCACACCCTCCTGCACCCACCTACACCCTCCCACACTCTCCTGCACCCACCTACACCCACCCACACCCTCCTGCACCCACCTACACCCACCCACACTCTCCTGCACCCACCTACACCCACCCACACCCTCCTGCACCCACCTACACCCTCCCACACACTCCTGCACCCACCTACACCCTCCCACACACTCCTGCACCCACCTACACCCACCCACACACTCCTGCACCCACCTACACCCTCCCACACACTCCTGCACCCACCTACACCCTCGTACAACCCACCTACACCCACCCACACCCTCCTGCACCCACCTACACCCTCATACAACCCACCTACACCCACCCACACTCTCCTGCACCCACCTACACCCACCCACACCCTCCTGCACCCACCTACACCCACCCACACCCTCCTGCACCCACCTACACCCTCCCACACACTCCTGCACCCACCTACACCCTCGTACAACCCACCTACACCCACCCACACCCTCCTGCACCCACCTACACCCACCCACACCCTCCTGCACCCACCTACACCCTTCCACACACCTGCACCCACCTACACCCACCCACACCCTCCTGCACCCACCTACACCCACCCACACCCTCCTGCACCCACCTACACCCTCGTACAACCCACCTACACCCACCCACACCCTCCTGCACGCACCTACACCCACCTACACCCTAGCACAACCCACCTACACCCACCCACACCCTCCTGCACGCACCTACACCCTCGTACAACCCACCTACACCCACCCACACGCTCCTGCACGCACCTACACCCTAGCACAACCCACCTACACCCGAGGAGAGAGAGTACACCCGTCTACACCCACCCACGCCTGTCTACACCCACCCAAACCCAAGATGAAGACCAGGACACCCACCCACACCCAAGATCCACGCCCTCCGCTACACCCACCTACACACCAGTTGTCTGTAGTTTAAGGTATTTTATATTCGTTTTCTATATCCTTCAATATAACATTCCTTTCTCTCCTTTTCATTTCCTTCCTTCCTTTCCTATCCACCTTCCCCACCTCTCCTTCTCCTTCCTTCCTTCCCCTTCCTCTCCATAATTCCCCTTCCCTCCTTCCTTCCCCTACCTTTCCTCTCCTCCCCATCCACCTCCCCTTCCTGTCTACCTTCCCTACCTCTCCTTCTTCCCTCCCCTTCCTCTCCCTCTCCTTAATTCCCTTCCCTCCTTCCTTTCCCTTCCTCTTTTTCTTCTAAATTTCTCTTCCCTCCTTCCTTCCCTTCCCACGCCTCCCTGTCAGTCTCCCCTTCCTCTCCCTCTTCTTCCTTCCTTCCTCTATCTCCTCTCCCTCTCCATCATTCCTTCCCCTTCCCTTCTCTCCCTATCCATCTTCCCTTCCTTCACTTTCATCTTCTTCCCCACCTCTCCCTTCTTTCCCTCCCCTTCCATCTCTCCCTCTCCTCTTCTTTCCTCTCTTCACCTTCTAATCCTTCCTGCCCCTCCGTTCCCTACCCCCCTCCCCTCCTGCATTTACCCTTCTTTCCCTCCCTCCCCTCGCTTTCCTTCCTTCACCCCATCCTTCCTTTCCTTCCTGAGTCAACCCTTCTTTCTTCCTTCCTGCATTTACTCTTCTTTCCTTCCCCACTTTCATCCTTCCTTCCTTCTCCCTTTCCCTCTTCTTGCCTTCTTTCCCTATCCTTTCCTTCATTTTCCTTCCCTTCCCCTTCTTGTCTTCTTTTTTTCTTTCTTCCTTCTTTTCCCTGCTCTTTCCTTCCTTTTCCCCTCGCCTTTTTTTCTCCTAGTCTCCCACACTTAACTCTAAAGTTGTAAGATTACAGTATTATTGAATTTTCAAAACAGGTAGGGTAATATTCTAATTTTTTTTATTAGAGGAAAGTAAAAGAGATTTAATATTACTTATTTTTATTTCAGACATCCCCCTTATTTCCCCCCCCCAAGGGGTACCCCTTGGGGGTGTATAGCCAGGGGTACACCTTGGGTGGTAGGACAGCAAGGGGTACACCTTGGGTGGTAGGACAGCAAGGGGTACACCTTGGGTGGTAGGACAGCAAGGGGTACACCTTGGGTGGTAGGACAGCAAGGGGTACACCTTGGGTGGTAGGACAGCAAGGGGTACACCTTGGGTGGTAGGATAGCAAGGGGTACACCTTGGGTGGTAGGACAGCAAGGGGTACACCTTGGGTGGTAGGACAGCAAGGGGTACACCTTGGGTGGTAGGACAGCAAGGGGTACACCTTGGGTGGTAGGACAGCAAGGGGTACACCTTGGGTGGTAGGACAGCAAGGGGTACACCTTGGGTGGTAGGACAGCAAGGGGTACACCTTGGGTGGTAGGACAGCAAGGGGTACACCTTGGGTGGTAGGACAGCAAGGGGTACACCTTGGGTGGTAGGACAGCAAGGGGTACACCTTGGGTGGTAGGACAGCAAGGGGTACACCTTGGGTGGTAGGACAGCAAGGGGTACACCTTGGGTGGTAGGACAGCAAGGGGTACACCTTGGGTGGTAGGACAGCAAGGGGTACACCTTGGGTGGTAGGACAGCAAGGGGTACACCTTGGGTGGTAGGACAGCAAGGGGTACACCTTGGGTGGTAGGACAGCAAGGGGTATTGGTAGGTAGGTAGAGAATGGTGTAGATAGGTAGGTAGAGATTTCAAATCTCCCAAGCTGGATAAATAGATAAGATAGATAGGCAGACAGATAGATAATAATTTGATGTCTCTCCCACGCTGAATAAAATGGCATAGAGTTGGAAGGAATAAAACATAAATTACTCCAGTAAAGTAATTTATTGTGAAGATAGATATAAGATAGATTTATAATAACAGGTTTGGCCCATCTTGTACCCTCTTCATGGTTAGCCTCTTCAGTACGATGATGCCATTTTTATGCCTGGAATCTGAATGTATAGTTGAGATTCTTGGAGACATCTGAAAGAGATAGATTTACAGATAGAGAGAGACACTAGTAAATAAAATATGAGCCGGTAGATAGATATTCAGATGGACATAATAGACATAGTCCCAGGGTGGTAGGATAGCAAGGTGTACCCCTTGCTGTCCTACCCCCAAGGTATACCCCTTACTATCCTACCACCCAAGGTGTACCCCTTGCTGTCCTACCCCCAAGGTATACCCCTTACTATCCTACCACCCAAGGTGTACCCCTTGCTGTCCTACCCCCAAGGTATACCCCTTACTATCCTACCACCCAAGGTGTACCCCTTACTATCCTACCACCCAAGGTGTACCCCTTGCTGTCCTACCCCCAAGGTATACCCCTTACTATCCTACCACCCAAGGTGTACCCCTTACTATCCTACCACCCAAGGTGTACCCCTTACTATCCTACCACCCAAGGTGTACCCCTTACTATCCTACCACCCAAGGTGTACCCCTTGCTGTCCTACCACCCAAGGTGTACCCCTTGCTGTCCTACCACCCAAGGTGTACCCCTTACTATCCTACCACCCAAGGTGTACCCCTTGCTGTCCTACCCCCAAGGTATACCCCTTACTATCCTACCACCCAAGGTGTACCCCTTACTATCCTACCACCCAAGGTGTACCCCTTACTATCCTACCACCCAAGGTGTACCCCTTACTATCCTACCACCCAAGGTGTACCCCTTACTATCCTACCACCCAAGGTGTACCCCTTACTATCCTACCACCCAAGGTGTACCCCTTGCTGTCCTACCACCCAAGGTGTACCCCTTGCTGTCCTACCACCCAAGGTGTACCCCTTACTATCCTACCACCCAAGGTGTACCCCTTGCTGTCCTACCCCCAAGGTGTACCCCTTACTATCCTACCACCCAAGGTGTACCCCTTGCTGTCCTACCACCCAAGGTGTACCCCTTGCTGTCCTACCACCCAAGGTGTACCCCTTGCTGTCCTACCACCCAAGGTGTACCCCTTGCTGTCCTACCACCCAAGGTGTACCGCTTGCTGTCCTACCACCCAAGGTGTACCCCTTGCTGTCCTACCACCCAAGGTGTACCCCTTGCTGTCCTACCACCCAAGATGTACCCCTTGCTGTCCTACCCCCAAGGTGTTCCCCTTGCTGTCCTACCACCCAAGGTGTACCCCTTGCTGTCCTACCACCAAGGTGTACCCCTTGCTGTCCTACCACCCAAGGTGTACCCCTTGCTGTCCTACCACCCAAGGTGTACCCCTTGCTGTCCTACCACCCAAGGTGTACCCCTTGCTGTCCTACCACCCAAGGTGTACCCCTTGCTGTCCTACCACCAAGGTGTACCCCTTGCTGTCCTACCACCAAGGTGTACCCCTTGC
>NC_137026.1:36558948-36566448 GCF_032717465.1 Coenobita brevimanus | reverse complement strand
GGGTGGTGGAGGAGGACCCCTTCACGTGGTAGCACAGGTCAGGTTGGGTGGTGGGGCTGCCCTGGTGTGTTCATCCCCCTCAGCCTCCTCCCTATCCCCCGAAGGATGATGGTGACCTGTGAAATATGGACAATTTTAGCCTGCGGAGTCTGGGGTTACTACTACTACTACTACTACTACTACTAATAATAATAATAATAATAATAATAATAATAATAATAATAATAACCTAATTCTGTATAGCCTACTACTATTAACATACTAATGTACTACCCTACCACCGTACTACTACTACCAAACTAGTACTATACTACTGACTACCACTATACCACCACTGTACTACTACTACTACTACTACTACTACTAGCTACTACTACCAACACCTTCAATCCAATTACGTTATTATGTACTCTTGCTATCACCAGACGATTTTATTCAGCCGAGCAAAAGGCCTCTAGCAAACAAGGAATATCTTTAAGTGGCACAGGAGGCTTCGTCGCTCCTTCTCCTTACCGATTTATTTTGCTTTTTGCACCTTAACACTGTCTTGTATACTCTTTAGGCTGTCATTTAAATATCGCCATACCTTGCATCAAAATCATAAATGAGGATACTAGATAGAGGGCAGTGAAATGGCGGGGGACAGGGCGACATGGAGGCGATCTGTTTGAGGCCACCCCTTAAGGGATTGAGGCGTCTGGCAATATAGATAGATAGATAGATAGGATACTAAGGTATAATATGAAGACTAAATCGCTTAGGAAGATGCATTAAGTCCAAAGTCACAATAAGACCCATCATCTAATGCCTCTAAGTCTAAACCAAAGATGAATAGAATTGTCTACCATATTCTTTTCACTTTAACTTGGCCTAAAATTGTCACCTTTATCCTGAATGCTCGGTTGCAAAACAGACTAACACTAGAATATGATGCTAGTCACGAAGATGTGCTATAGAAAGGATGAAGAGCCGTCGTATTGTTAGTTTCGTCACCGAGCTGTATGATATTAGATTAGCACTGGAATATGATGCTACACTTGTTTCACTTTAACTTGGCCTAAACGTGTCATCTCTATCTTGAAAGCTAAGCCGCAAACAGATTAACCCTAGAATATGGTGCTAGTCACGAAGAAGTGCTACGGAAAGGATAGACCTGTGGTATTCTTTTTTCCACTGACATTTTAACATTAGATTAACACTAGACTATGATGCTATTCTCATTTCACATTAACTTGGCCTAAAATTACCATCTCTAACTTGAATGCAGAGTTGTAAAAATAGATTAATCCTACAATATGATAGTCACGAAGAAGTGCAATGAAGAGGATGAATGTTAACATTAGATTAACATTAGAATATGATGCTACTCTCTTTTCACTCTAACCTGGCCTAAAATTGCCATCTTCATCTTGAATGCACTTGCAAAAATAGATTAACCCTAGAATATGATGCTAGTCACGAAGAAGTGCTATGAAGAGGATGCAGAGCCGTAGTATTCTTTTTGTCATTGAATTCTAACATTAGATTAACACTAGAATATGATGCTACGCTCTTTTCACGCTAACTTGCCCTAAAATTGCCATCTCTAACCTGAATGCTGGGTTGTAAAAGTTGATTAACACTAGAATATGGTGCTAGTCACGAAGAAGTGCTATGGAAAGGACGTTGAGTCGTATTATTATTTTTCTGCCACATCAGATTAGCATTAGAATATGATGCTATACTCATTTCACTCTAACCTGGCCTAGAATTGCCATCTCCATCTTGAATGCAGAGTTGTAAACATAGACTAACCCTAGAATATGATGCTAGTCGCGAAGAAGTGCTAGGGAAAGGATGTAGAGCCGTAGTATTGTCTTGATCTGCCACTTAGCTACGTAACAAAATGAGGAAAATTAGGCAGTTATGATGAAGAAGTTATTATTGATCTCCACAGAGAGTTATTTTCATGACTGTACTGCCTTAAAAATTTACCCGAGCAAGCTTGACTGAGTTGCATTAGTTATTATTAAATGCAAGAGAATATACATGGAAAAATTGTTATCCTTCAGTGAGTTATTTTCGTTGTTGCTCAAACTGCTGAAATTCATTACCATGCTTTCCCAAAAATTTTATATGATGCTAGTCACGAAGAAGTGCTAGGGAAAGGATGCAGGGCCGTAGTATTGTCTTGTTCTGCCACTTACTTCACCTTGCCTTCCGTCACATTGCTAACATATCAAACACCACCAGAGAACACTATACAGATAGACTGATATAGATAGACACATCTATAAATGGTTATTTTTACGCGGAAAGACAAAATATCCGATATCCAGCTGCTGCTCATGGTGAAGACTGGCTGTCATTCAAGAACACGTCTGCAAAGTTAACACATCAACGGATTCATGGATTTTCAGACACATATCCACTTTGCAGTTTCCTATCTTCCTTTTGGGGGGATGGGCAATCGGTTGAGGGACAGTCATATAACCTAGGCAATCATCTCGGTGCCACTACATGAAGGCGACCTCTTCAACACCTTAAAAGTCTGTTACTAAAGGTCGAAGTAGGGGTACCAACTAAGCGATTTTTCACTAGCTCTACATTTCACTAGATTTGGCTGATTCTTTTTCCATGTTTTGCAGTAAATCTATCAATATTCTACTGAATTTTGAAGGAACTGGCGATATTCCGCATCTTGTACGTTTACCTGCCACTTTTCGTTATATTTATGTGCCTTGTTACAGTCTAGCGGTTTTAGAATGCAAGTCTCGTGGTGTCTATGGCAACACGAGCTATGTATCCGTCTTCTCTTATTTTCTTACCTATTTCATATATTAATGCCACCTCTAAGACGTCAAAATAATCTAGAGATCACAGAGAAGCCGCAGAACTCTAGAGGAGTAGTAAGTAATGCCGAAAAAGGCGTTAAAATTGGGGTAACTTATGACACCGTACGTTCCGGAAATTTTCAAAATGCCGCCGCAAAGGCCACAGTTCTCCTCCACTTACTGGCCTAATGCATTTATTTGCACCAGTTCCATTGTACTAAAACTAACCTCTAATGCACAGAAATGCCACACATTTCTACAAAAACAGTGAGCAATGCCTGGAAATACCTTAAAATTGGGTGAAATTCTGGAAGCGATGGATCCTCGCGGAGTCCTTATAGTGTCGGTGATGACGTGTAACGTTTGAATTATACGGAAATTTGAAAAAGAAAAGTGATAGCAGTTATCAGGAAGTTATTGGGAGAATCTTTTTTTATAAATACTGACTGGCAATTAAAATGTACTAAAGTACTGTTAGGCGAATTTTTCGAAATAAAAACGAAAAGCAAACTGAAGCAAACTCGAAATTTCCAATAGTAAACAAAGGTCTATATGCCCACAAGAGAGCCTCCAATAATTCTCCGCTTAAAAATAAAAACGACCAAATAAAACAAGTCACAGATAAGACAGCTAATGACCAAGGATAGGGGGCTCCATTAAATCTCACCAGGCCTACGAAGCCCGCAATTTTCCTTGAATTACTTGAATTTCTTTGACAGCCTGAGTTTTCTAGATTAACTGGGAAGTTTTTGATATTTATTTTCATTGCCGTGGCTAAGTTAGGTGGATGGTTAAAGGACCCAGATGGATGGGAAGGCTATTATTTTTTTCAGCAATATATTCAGTACCATGATAACTTTAACTCGAGACTTTTTTGAGCTGTCTTCTTCACTGTGCTTGATGTATTTTCATCCGATGGAACAGGGTTTCGTTCATAACTTAAAAATAAGCCGTGGTTGCGTGAAACTCTAAGAGTAGGGGAGAGCGGTGATGATTCGGCCACTTTTTCGAAAAAAAATCATAATAAATAAAGTTTAAGAAATTCTTAAAATCTGCTTATTCCAAGAGGAAGCCACATCTTTTGGTTCTTTTGTGTGCTATTGTCAGTTCTTAAACTTGCGTCATTTCTTGGCAGTAATCCAAACTCTTAAGGTCTCCAAAATGGCCGAACCATCCCTCTTGGTGTGGATGATTCGGCCACTGGCGTTGGATGGTTCGGCCACCATGTGGGATGATTTGGCCACTTGCCTCTGGGGCTCATTTAAAGAATTAAATACAGTAGGAAAATTAAGAATCAAATTTTCATCTGTGCTGACATGATTTATTGGATTTATTTTTACCTAAACAATCTCCTTTTAATGAAACAAGGAACAAACAATCTCCTTATAATGAAATTAAATGGCTCTACTCTTGCCTATCTCAGATAAAATAAAACTATAATTTTGTGAAAGAAAATATCTGAGTCAAATGAAAGCTACTTCTCTTACATGCTGTTTACTCTTAACGCATTTTAAATCCAGGGAAACAAAAATCCAAAGTTGTAATACCTTTGCCTTCGCTTAGTGCTTTGTGAAACTGGTTCAGGTAATACTCCAATTATAGCGTTTCTTGAAACAGAAGCTTCATCAATTTCTGAGGGAAAGTAGAGAGAGAGAGAGAGAGAGAGAGAGAGAGAGAGACTATGTAATTTTATAGAAAAAAAAGGTAAGGGGATGAGGCTGTTATGATGTGGCAGGGGTAAACCAGCTCTGCTGTCGGGCCCTGCTGCAGATGTCACTGATTGCATTGCGCAGTTGACCCTTGTGCGGTGTGGTGCGGTGAGGATCAGTCCGTTCTCCCCTTTGGGGCTAAGATGCGAATGAATGTGTTTGAATGGATGAGTAAATGGGGAGTGTGTCGTCCTGTCTCGGCTACCTCCCTTTCCTTGGGGGAAGCAGCCTAGGTATATAGATAGATAGATAGGTAGAAAAAAATTGTTAAATAAAGAAAATAAATCATTAGATAATTATGAGAGATGGTTCGGCCACCTGGCAACCCTGCCGAACCATCCCTCACTTCAAGTGGCCGAATCATCCCCCATGTATAAAGATGTACACATGGCCCCCCGAAACCCAGAGTTCATAAGCTGTTCGAGTGTTCTCTACTCTCACGTCACCTATAGACAATAAATGATATTTGCACTATATATGGATAACAACCCTGAAGTATTAATGGAGCTACTGCTTACGTTGGATCACCGAAAAAGTACATAGGGGTCATGAAAAATCATAAAATCTAACCTGATGTTGCTGTTTCCCGGCCAACCAAAACAAAAACACATGTGCCATTTGTCGGCAAGATCACGCAACTTCATGTGAAATCTCAACGATCTAGGTCCCCTACATTATTCAGGAAGGCCAGTGGCCGAACCATCCTCCTGGCCGAACTATCACTGCTCTCCCCTATGAGGTAGGAATGAGTCTCCATGGTTACTAATCAAATTTACCCTCCAAATCTGACAACACATGACCAAAAATAAGCTTAAAGTGGGCTATGGATCTCGGTTATATGAAAACAAATCGATTTTAATGAATAGTTAATGCATTTTCATTAATCTAGATACTAAAATAATTCCTTCCAAGCAGCTATTTCTCAAAAATAAATGATAACCAAATTCACCCCTCATATCAAAATCCTGGATGCGTCATTATGTTTATGCTATACATAGATTTTTTTTTCTTTTTTTGGAGGGGTCCCCAGAGCATACTATATTTTTTTTATTGTTATACTTCGTCTAAATATGTTCCGGAATATATAGGTATACTCATATCACCTTAACTTGGCCCAGATTTTCGTCTTTTTGCAGTTATTTCACCTAACTCAATGAAAACTATGGTAATACTATGACTCTACATCCTTGCCATAGCACTTCTTCGTGACTATTAATTTCACTTTGACTTGTTCCAGATTATCGTCCTTTTGCAGTATATTTTGCGTAGCTCAGTGACAGAAAGACAATGCTACGGCTCTACATCCTTTCCATGGCACTTGTTCATGACGAGCATCGTATGTCTGGGCCATATTAGTAATAGCAGTAGTAGTGATAGTAGTAGTATGTGTAGTAGGCTAGTGGTAGTAGTAGTAGTACCAGTAGTAATAGTAGTAGTAGTACGAGCAGGAGGAGGAGTAGCAATAGTAGTAGTAGCAGTAGTAGTAATAGTAGTAGTAGTAATAGTAGTTGCAACCCCAGGCTCCTCTGTAACGTGAACCCAGTGGACTGTAGGCTGAAGTTGCCCTCATCCTGCAGTCCACCATTGTCCTTTTGGGGGATAAGGAGAGGGTTGAGGGACGTTTGTAGAGCCGGACAGTGGATTTACTTAGCTATATACGCCACCACGTGAAGGCGCCCCTTTAATTATTTAGTATTTTCAAAGCATCTACATGGTGTCGGCAGCCTTCACTAACACCTCTTCTTAAGCGATTTATTTTGCTTAGTACACCTTGCTGTCTTCCCTTGTGGTATATAAATCCTTCCAATATTGCCATACTCTGCCTAAATAACGTACAGAAGGATAGGACCCAGATATATCCGGAATAAATCGTTAAGGAAAAGGTGTTAGGGAGCCTCCTTCAGCGACGAAACTACAGACCCTTCCTCCCTTCTCCCCTATCCCATGTTTCCCTTCCTCCTTCCCCCTTCCCCCTTCCCCCTTCGGCCTTCCCCCTATCCTCTTCCCTTTTCCCCTTCCCCCTTCCCCCTTCCTCCTTCCCCTTCCCCCTTCCTCCTTCCCCTTCCCCCTTCCCCTTCCCCCTTCTCTCTCTCACTTTTTGACAGGGTACTATACGGCAAGGAAGGAATAGTGAAGATTCAACACCAATCCACAATACGGTAATATGATGGTGTAGTACAGAGGGAAAATAAAGGCAGGAGGAAACGCAGAAATATCAAGAAGAGAGGCGGGACACGAGAGCAGAAGAGAGGCGGGACACGAGAGCAGAAGAGAGGCGGGACACGAGAGCAGAAGAGAGGCGGGACACGAGAGCAGAAGAGAGGCGGGACACGAGAGCAGAAGAGAGGCGGGACACGAGAGCAGAAGAGAGGCGGGACACGAGAGCAGAAGAGAGGCGGGACACGAGAGCAGAAGAGAGGCGGGACACGAGAGCAGAAGAGAGGCGGGACACGAGAGCAGAAGAGAGGCGGGACACGAGAGCAGAAGAGAGGCGGGACACGAGAGCAGAAGAGAACAGTAAGGAGAAAGACTGGAGATAAACAAACCACAAGAGAGTGCTGATTCAAAAGCCACACCTCACTTAACATACGGTCTCTCTCCCAACACCCAAGACCTAACTTCCCTATCCCCGAAAGGAGGATGGTGCCCTACAGAAGGTTAGGTTCAGCCTGCACTCCACTGGGTTCACGTCCACATGAACTTTGGTTTGCAATGACTACTACTACAACCACCATAACTACCGCTACAATTATTGCTACTACCACCACCACCACATCACCATCACCACCACCAACACCACACTACTTCTGCTACTAGTACTGCCACTACTACTGCTGCTGCTGCTGCTACTACTACTACTACTGTTACTACTGCGGATGATGATCATGATGATGCCAATCTATTATCCTCCTTCCAAGGGATAGGAAGGGAGTTGAGGGACGTCTGCTTAACGGCACGTCCACCGACCACTTAAATTT
>NC_137026.1:36511448-36553948 GCF_032717465.1 Coenobita brevimanus | reverse complement strand
ATGCAAATATTAGCTGGAAGTTTGGATTAGATTTAGATTACGTGCAGGTCAGTGGTTATGGAAGATTATGGTTTATATAAGAAGCTAAATCACGCAATCTCTGGTGTTAGCAGTCATTTTATACCGTGTGTCTTTTGAGGACGGCTTTTCAGTTTTGTATTTCTGATTACTAGATGTCTTTATTCACATTTAGAAAGGCACCGAGGGATAATAAAGCCTGTCTAATCCCTCTCAATTCAACTGTGTCTTGAGTTTAGTAAAATTGTTAGGAGATAAGAGGTGATGCAATAAATGTATCATCACAGTGAAGAGGTTGATTTGGTGGTTGTTAAAGTGATACAGGTTATTATCATGCCCATCCTGGTTCTGTAGGAATGCTCTAACAGTCTCAAACAGCTTTTAGATTAGAGCAAAAGTTTATACATATCTGCAGTCTCAAAATATTGGTATATACCAGGTAGTCATTATTAAAGATTGTATTATTGACACCTTGCCTGTGGTGATGTCTTTCCTACCTTATTCTTAATGTCTTCGGTGTGAGTCTGTAGTTGAATTGGCTGTTGGTAAGGGTTGACCGTATGTGTAGATGTTTGGGACAGATAACCTGACACTTTCAATCCAGCGTTATCTTGTGGACAGTCGTATTCAACTTCAGAAAAACTGCTTACACAGAATAGGTTAATAAAGACCACATCCAATGCACTTCATGTTGTTGTTGAGTAACTTTGGTCTGTCCGGCTGAGCAGATCCATCAACTGCAGACAAGCAACAACCCCTGCCGGGCCATCCTGTGCAGTGAACTGATGTTCCCTCACAACAGGCAATTCCACAGCGAGGCTTGGGGAAGTGTGGAGGTTTGGTTCCTGAATGGACGCTGCATTTGTATCTCCACCCAGTTAACACGGGCACCATAGTAGGCGTCATTTCATTCTGTGAGCAGGTTATATGGTTACCGCCCAGGGTTATAAATGGTTTTCATGGTTACAGTAAACCATTAGGCCTGTCACTCAGTGTGGAGCCACATGAAGTGGGGAGGAAAGTAATAAAAGTGATAGGAAGCATGAAATACGTAAAAAAAAAAATTGTGTAAGAAAACAGTTTGGAGATAGAAAGTCCATCACCAAAGCATTATTAAATGATGGTTTCATACAGTAAGATAATTAAGGTGACTTTTATTATAACCTGTGTAATTGTAGATGGTTCCTGAGATATTTAAGGCAGGTAATTACAGGAAATGGAAGTGACGCAGAATGACGCAGCTGCTGGATTGTGCCGTCAGATGAAAAAGGCCGTAAGACGAGGAGTTAGGCCAGCAGAGCAGAAGCCAGATTACTGTAGTGAGGTGACTGTGTGTAGACAACATGTATAGTTCACGCTGTGTTGTAGGCTAGTTTTGTGAGTGAGAGAGAGAGAAAATCACACTTGTAGGACTGTTATATTTGATAACGTTTAACAGAGAGAACGAGAGAGGGGGTGGTTTTGTGTGACAGAGAGGGGGAGCAGATTTGTGTGTCTGAGAGAGGTGGGGGTAGTTTTGTGTGTGTGAGAGAGGGAAAAAAAAAAATTAACTTGTAGGACTGTCATGTTTGGTAAGCCATTTTACAGAGAGAGAGAGAGAGAGAGCACAGTACACAGGCACGTATTGCAATTTAGATAATTTATGTTAGCTAAATCAGACACGAAAGGCGAGAAAAGAGGGAGAGTTACAGCACACACGTACGCACTTTATTGTAGATTCGTTGTTTGCTAAATTGTTACATAGGGAAACTGTATTGTAGGGTAGTTATTGTAGCTGCTGATGTATTTGTCCTTTTGGGGATAGGGAGGGAGTTGAGGACATCAACTGGCCTTTGTCAGCCGTTCACCGTCCTCCTTTTGTTGGATAGGGAGGGAGTTGAGGACTGAAGTTACCCCCTTTCAGCAGTCCATATAGGGAGGGAGTTGAGGAATGAAGTTACCCTCCTCCAGTATATAATCCATCATCCTTTTGTGAGATAGGCAGTGAGTTGAATGACCAGGCAGTGTAGCTGAATGGTTATATCGGTGCCACCGCAAGGAGGATCCCTCTCCAGCACCAATACCTGTGTAAATTATAGTGCTGTAGTCACTTTTAACACTTTGGCAGCACCTGTATTGTTTGGTATCTGTCAGTGTTTGCATTTGTGTTTATCTTATTAGTGATGGTGTTATCTAATGTACCAGTTTATCTGTGGTAAGTGTGGTAAATGAATTACTATGCTTACCGTATAGACTGTGGTTAGTGAGTATATATGTTTTCCAAAAGGTTTATTTTATGTATACAAATTTGATGATACAGTAAGCCTTCATTTTTCATGGTACAGCTCTGTTTTTTCACGGATGAGTAAACTACCACCAAATGTACTGTACTAGCTTAAGGTGTGTTTTGGTATAAGTTAAAAAAATCTGTTGTTGAATCAGCTCAGAGTACTCTTTAAGCAAGTATATTTTAACATCAGGCAATGTTTGGGGCTCTGCAAACGGTTTTAGGCTATTGCAAGTTAAAATATGGCTGTGGGAGTCCTTTTTATGGGTTTTATTACCTTGTGAAAATTCTTCTCTCATGGGTGACCACATAACACAGCCCCCACAAGAGACAAAGGCTTATTGTAATGTACCTTCACCCTGTATAGTTTTTGCATGGGTGGAGTATGAAATGTAAAGAAAATAGAATCACTACATTGACTAAGTGTGGTGTGGGAAGGAGAACAGGGGACCACTATAGATGACATAAACCTGGATTGCTCATCTTTCTTCTCATGGTTTTTGAGGACACCCGCTAAATAGGTGACAGTGAATGAGTTGTTTTGATCCCAGGACCCTCTGAACCTGAGGCCATTGCATTGTAGGCTGTAGTTTTCCCCTCTTCTGTTGTCCATCCTCCTTTTGGGGAATGTGGAGCGAGATGAGGGATGTTTGTGAATGATTTAAAACTGTATAGATGGAGTGTTTGCCTCTTGTGAGAATTTTAAAATTGAAGGAGTGTGGAATGAATGGATAAATATTTTGTTAAAATTCTAATATAATTTGTTGATGTTTCAGGTTGAATCCTATAAGGGCAGTGTGAAGGAGAAGGTAAGAACTGTTTACTGTTGTTTTTATTATTTTGTGTGTATGCATATGTGCTTTTAACACTTTAGTCATTAACCAGAACCCTGTCTCACTCCAACTGGTTTCGCTTAAAGCAGCTGTTTGTCTGATCATAGGCTTCAAGGTTAGATTGACTCTTGTTATTCTTGTTATCAAGTAATAAATTTAATTATAGTATAATTATGTGGCTGATTGTGTTATTTATGTGTGCTGTATCCCCTGTAATTGTGTTTTATTCATGCCCTTCTCCTGCCTCCTTCCACACAGGCAGAAGAACTGGTGAAGAAGAAGTTCCCTGAGCGTATTATCCACTTCAACAAACTCTTGGAGGAGTCACCGTTCCTTTGTGAAAACCTGGAAGATGTTCACTCTGACCTCAAGATCCCTGTACCAGAGCCCATTATTTTAAACAAGTGAGTGATAGTGTTAGAGGTGGCAGTGAAGCTTTGTGGGACAATATTTATGTATAGTATTGTCAGAAGTACAAAAAGTATAAAAACACACACTTCCATTTTATTCCATCCCATCCCATCCCATCCCATTCCATTCAATTCCATTTCACTTCATCCCATCCCATCCCATCCCATTCCATTTCACTTCGTTCCATCCCATCCCATTCCATTTCACTCATTCCATCCCATCCCATCTCATTTTCTGTAGCTCCCAGGGTTGATGGTAGCCAGCAGTGGAGAGAAAATATTAATTGTTATAATTCCCTTGCATCTCTTTGTCAGCCACGATGGAGACCCCCCAGGCAAGAAGCGGAAGATGTGCGAAGAGGACGGAGTGACGGGAGCGCGCGTGTTTGTTTTGCCCAACGGCTCAGTACCTATCAACAGACACATCACTAACATGGTGGACACTATCAAACCACTCATCTGTCAGCTGGTTGAAGAGGCTAACCTGGTGAGTATTGGTGGATAATGTACCTCAGTCAGTCATGGTTTTATGGAGTTTGGAACAGAGAGGTGTTTGAGAGGGGGGGCGTAATGAGAGAAGGTGTAATGAGAAAGAGGGGTGTAAGTTATTCCTGTCTTTAAAACCATAATTTCACTGGCCATGCTTAAGTGGCTTTGTTTGGACCTGACAGAGATCACTAACTCATTTCAGGTGAGTTGGTGGTTAAGTGTAGTCATATTGGAGGGTTGATTTGACTAGAAACAAAGCCTCATATCTGAGACTCATCATATGTCATGCAGCCTCAGCTCAATACCAGATGATACTGTACTGTACCCAAGAAAGTGGATTGGCCCAGTCCCATTTGGTGAAAACAAACGTGCTATACTACATACTTCTTTCCTTGTATCCCCGCAGCTGAAGATGTGGATATCATTCCTGATCCCCAAAATTGAGGACGGCAACAACTTTGGGGTCAGCATCCAGGAGGAGACGCTGGGTGAGATACGCACAGTGGAGTCCGAGGCTGCGTCATTCTTCGACCAGATCTCCCGCTACTACATGACTCGTGCCAAACTTGTCTCGAAGGTGAGCAGGTCTTTGCATAGGTGGATGGATGTCAAAGAATTGTACATATATATCTGTCTGTTATCCTGTATTGCTTTGTAAAGCCTTAGTAATTTCTTGGTTCACATGTCTTCACTTAACATGTTTTTCACAAAAACTGTGTATCAGGGCAGGATTTTTTGTTGTCATTGAACAGCCCCTCTCTCTCTGGCTGAGCAGACCCGTCAGTCACAGGCAGGTGACTGTCCCAGTCCCATGCAGTGAACTATTGTTCCCTTGCAGTTAACAGCAACTCTAACAACTACATAACTTGGGCCAAGTGTAGTCAGACAGGGGGATTGATATGACTAGTAACCAAGGACACTCTTTCAAACCTCATAGCTAGTGGCCATTCAGGTTTTGCAAGTGGCCTTGCATCCACCTGGGAACCCTGGAACAAGGGATGGCAATGACAGTAGTGCATCCAGGCTACCTTTTACTGTTGGATGAAAACAAGCTAACCATACCATTGTTATGAATATTATTGCCATAGATTCCTTTTTTCATAACAGTTTCCACCAACTGTTGGGTGATAATGAGATCGTTTTGGCACTTGGTTTAGCTTACTCCACATTTCCCAGACTATCTTCAAACACCTTTAACACTCCTAAGATTTCTCCTGATGTTCCTAAGATTTCTCCAAGCTCTCCTAATATTTCTCCCAACACTACGAAGATTTTCCCCAACACTCACTGTCATTGCAGGTTGCAAAGTACCCGCACATTGACGATTACCGGCGAACAGTAGAGGAGCTGGATGAGAAGGAGTACCTCTCTCTGCGGATCACCCTATCAGAGATCCGCAACCACTACGCCACACTGCACGACATGATCACCAAGAACATGGAGAAGATCAAGAAGCCGCGATCCACCAACTCCATCGAGGCCATGTACTGATCCATCCCCAGAATTCCAACATCCCTTATAATTTTTAAAACATTTATTTGTGGTTTAAATAGTTCTTTTGTGACGGTGATTTAGTATACATTGTTACCTTCCCCCCTCGGACTAGCATACTCTATCTCTTTCTCTTTCTCAGGCTTTCCATTATCAACCCTAAACATGCCACGTACAGAGCCTGTCATCGCTTCTCAACTTATTCCCATTACTTTTTAATTTTCAGTGGTACGTTTTGTAATGGCATCAGGTAATTTAGACCATCATTCAGTACGCCAACCTGATGTCAGTTCCATCCTGCATTGAAGTTATAGTTGTGATCCTGTCTATTCTTCTTTCAATCCACTCCCATCCCCTAGACTTAGTATTTTTTACGGTGATAAGGTTAGTTCATCTTTTTTCCTCCCCTGTCGTACTTTTACTCCTCTGTCATGCTCTTCCTCCTCTGTCGTACTTTCCCTCCACCATCATACTTCTCCTCCTGTCATACTTTCCCTCCTCCATCACACTTTTCCTCCTGTCATCTCGTTCCACCTTTTATTTCCCTCTGTCTCCACTTTTCCATCAGCTCTATCAATGCTACGTATTCCTTCATTCCCATTTTCGTCATTTTACTCCAGTCCCTGCTGTTATTCATAAATTTTTCTGACTTCTACAGTTTCTATGGCAGTAATTCCTTCTTCCTCTCTTAAGATTTTTCACGTCTTATTTCTCGTAAGATTTTCCACGTCTTATTTCAGTCTTAAACATCAGCTCTCTCAAAGCTTTATACTGATGTGTACTGATCCAATCTGTATTTCTCCTCATCCCAAGATTTCTTATTTCTTGTGGTTTTTGTATTGTTTTTGTGACCTATTATGTTTCTCAGTTATTTTTGTCTCATCTCCATGCAAGTTGCTGTATTTATTGATCTTCTCAATATTTCTTCACTTAATTCCCTTCCCCATTGGTGGTGTTATTTTGACTGTAATTTAACCAGGTGCCACCTCCCTTCAAACCTTCCATTTCATCACTACCTCTCTTCAAACCTTCCATTTCATCACTACCTCCCTTCAAACCTTCCATTTCATCACTACCTCCCTTCAAACCTTCCATTTCATCACTACCTCCCTTCAAACCTTCCATTTCATCACTACCTCCCTTCAAACCTTCCATTTCATCACTACCTCCCTTCAAACCTTCCATTTCATCACTACCTCTCTTCAAACCTTCCATTTCATTAACCTCTCAGGTAAGTACTCCAAACCTGCCATATCTTTGACTTTTAGATTTCAGATATTTCCAACCTTCCTTTTCTTTGTTACCTTTGTTCAAGCCTTCAATTTCTTTGACGCTCAGATTTCAAATACCTTTCATTGTAACATTTAAAGAAGTTATGTACTGATCCAGCCCTTAATTCCAGTCTATGAGTGGTTTAAATTTCTGTTACCTCCATTCTCTCTCTCTCTCTCTAGCTCTCACTTCCATTTTGCAAATCCACATATATACTGTAATCTGTAACCCCCCTCCCCTTTTTTTTTTCTTCTTCATATTTAGGACTCTTAGATTTATGCCCATTTCTGTTCATTTTATTTTTAATTTTTTCTTCATATAGATTGGGTATATTCAGGAACCATATTTCTCTTTTTTTGTGTTCATGTTTTCGCTATTTTCCCGCCCAATACATATAATAAATATTTAGTCTCTCTCTTTTTTAGTTTTGTTTCTTTTCTGCCTTTTTTTTCCAGTCTAATGTATGTATTTTTTATTTGAGCTACCCTTCATATGATGTTATTTAGCCAAGGGGAAAGTACAGCTGGGTTCTGTTATATATGAGTGGGATGGATGGATAGATAGATAGGTAGATAGAGTAATGGCGGACTGCTTGGATGGTGGAAGCTCTAGATTGATAAAAATGGATTGAAAAAACATTACAAAATCGTATATCAGATTGGGGTGAGAGAAAGAGGAAATAAGGATCGCCAAGCTCGTACAATGGAGTATGTAACTCATGGGAAGAATGGGGCTTGGTTAACAGACGCCGCCAGCATCACCGAATTTGAGCCTAAACTGCCCATTCTTGTATCATCGTTTTCTTGTATAGCGGATGATTGTACAACGACCCGCTTGTACTTGTAACGGCCTGCTTGTACTTAAACTGGAGGGGTTAAGTATAGCCTTCATTAACCCCTTTGCTGCTTGAGGTCTGCCCTGATTTTAATAAGATAATATAAAAGCCAAGAATAAATTGGGGGAAAAAAATAGGCGTGAAGGGAGATCACCTCGTAGTGAATGGGGTAATGAAGTCTGTCCCTAAGTCCTTCATCTCGAAAAATCTCCTTTGCTGAGTAACATATAGAGGCAGCAAGCAGTCATTTTTTCTTTTTTTTCTTTCTTTTTTCCCTCAGGTTTACTGGTTTTGGTTTATTCATGCATAAGTTAGCCATCGCAGAATCTGTCTATCTATTGCCAGACACCATAGTCCTGTAAGGGATGGCCATTTGTCTCTGAGTTGTTTTATGGGGGAGGGGGGGGCACTAACCCTCCACCAACCCACTTGTTGACATGCAGGGAACCTTCTCAAAATACACTAGTTTAAGGTACATGTTGGGGCGATCTTTAAAAAAATTGGTGTTATCCAAAAATTCACCATGAAGAAGTAATTTTAACATATATTTTTTGGGGGCAGTACATTTATATTATTTTTTATGTCATCATATAGGTAAATTATGGCTGTGGGGGCCCTTTTAGATTGTTTTTTTATCATTCATGGAGTTTGTGATTCATGTGTGTTTGCTCCCTGAAGTCTATGATAAACAAGGGATGGCAATATGGAAGGAATTACTCCTTGGGTTTTTTTTCTGAATTTGTTTCATATTTTTTAATGTTTATTCTCATATACCTATTTGTTTTGTGTCTTCCTAGATGTCTTTTGTGTCTGAGTAGCCTAGCCCTGTACCCCTATCCTCCTAGTGAGGCAAAAAAAAGGATAGGATGATGGTTGATTGCATTTATCCATGAAATATGAAATGTGTTTGAAAAGGGGGCCCCATAGCCATAATCTACCTATTTAAAGGTCCCCCCAAAACCTTCATAGGGCCCTAAAAGATAAGTGGGAGGGGGAGGCCAAGGATGAGATAGAGGGATGGAGTGGAGAGGTATATGAGAGAGGGGGGTGTGAGCCGAGAGCAGTGCAGTGAAATGGTGGGGGACAGGGTGACATGGAGGCAATTTGTTTGTGGCCACCCCTCACGGGATTAAGGCTTCTGGCAATAGGTAGATAGATTATTACTGTCATTATTATTATTTAAAGTGTATTTTTTGAGCAAAGGATATTTTTAATCATAACAATACACCTTTAACTAGTGTATTAATTATCCAAAATACACCCTAAACTAATGTATTTCATGGTTGTTTACTCAGCTGTGAATAACCAGCCGGCAAAGTGAAAGTCATGAAAAATGAGGGAAAATTTGAACTTCTTTACTGTCATTTTAATGTAAATATTCCTCTTCAGATTTGTTTATTTTTACATCTTTATTTTAGGAAGGTATTTTTAGGGGTAATATTCTGTAGAGCATGATTTATTAATGTCAGCACTGGTTTATTATTATTATTATTATTATTATTATTATTATTATTATTATTATTATTACTGTCATCATTGTTATTATTATTATTGTTAATGAACTTGAGAAACACTGTATTCACGGTTGCTGTTATTTGCATTTGTTTAAATGAGCCTGCACTTTATCCTCTCCTTCCTCCTCATTATCTGTCCATCTGTCTATCTTCTCTCTGACCGGTATTATTATAAGCCATTATTATTGTTCTAAGGGATACCTTTGTGTGGAATTAGGAAGCTGTCTGATATCCATTCCTTGTTTATTTATTTCTGCACATGGTTGATTAATGTTTTGGTCTCTGATATTTACACAGAAAACAACAATAACAACAACAACAAGAGTGAGTCAGAAGCTCGGAAAAAAGGGCACATCACAGGCCATCCTCACTGTGATGTCCCTCCCTATGTTCCCAGATTCCTGAGTTACCCTGTATGGTATTCTCATCGCATACCTACTGGCAGTTCGTTCCCAGGTTGATGCAAAATAATAAAGTTTTAGAAATGAAAGAACCTTGTAAGAACATGAAAAAACAGATATAGGCATTGTAATGTGCTGAATTTACCATATTTTTTTTCATATGTCTTCTACAGTGACAATTTATCCATCCATCTCTCTATTGCCAGATGCCTTGATCCCATAAGGGGTAACCACATACAAATTGCCTCCATGTTGCCCGGTACTCCACCATTTGGCTCCATTTGGGTGACCTCCCTTAACTCTCACATTTGTCTCTCCTCTTCATCCCCCCATACATATGTATAAAAAATGGATGAAACAACCAGTCTGTAATATCCTGTTGAGGTCTGGAGTATAACATTAAAAATTCTATAATATTTAATTGATTGTACATTGCATTAAAAAAAAGGGAAAAAATGGCTGATTAATATTACCTCATGGAGAGCCAGACCATAACATAATATAATCTTACCCAGCCATACGCAGAAATAAATTGGGAAGGAAAAGGTTTTGGTGAGCTTCGTAAATGCACCAAACCACGAACCCAGAGCCGGAGCATCACACATGGCTCTCCAACAGTGAATGAAGGGAAATTGAGGTTTTTATGCTAACAGTATTATGGTCTCCTAATTATATACTCCAAAACACACATATTTTTTCCTGCCCTTAAGTTATAGCAAGCCTGTAGCCTGGGGGGCTGGGTGGAGAGGGTGGGACAACCCCTCCACCTGCCTGAAGGTTAACTTTCTCAGTCTTTTTTAATACTGGTACAAAAAGAGTCACTCTCTGTCGTCCAGAAGTTTTGTGCTGCTTCTTAACATCGCTTATGCAAACACCCAGACCTCCATAGCAGGCACGCAGCGCACCTTTAACCAGCCGGATGCTATGCAAGTCCTGAGTCAGCAGAAAATGACCCTCCCCCCTCCCCCACTTTTTGAAAAGTCTGGCAATGGGCTTGATTATATGTTATGTGTTGATGATGACTACATAGCTGGCCCTTAGCCTGTTGCTTAGGCCAGGGATGATGATGATGATGATTAACTTTGAGGATTTTTTGAAGGCAGCAGGGAAATACAGTAAGATGTAGGTGTAGGTTAATGTTAAAAGTGAGCAAAATAACAATATAAACTAATTTCAAATACTGGAGTTCATTTAGTGACTATGCAAGGATGAGATGTGGTATGTGACGTTGTTTGTAAGGGGAGAAGAGAAGGTTTTCAGAGAATCATTTGTTTTTAATGACCTTCAACACATCAGCTGTTGTGACCCCCGACCTCATCTGAATGCGAGCCTGGTAGACTGCAGGCTGAAGTTGCCCATCTTCTGCAGTCCACCACCCAGCTTTGATGAGAAAGTTAAGGGATATATGTGTAACCAGACAGTCAAGCTGCCTAGTTGCATCTGTGCCACCATAGGCATCACTCTCCAGCACAAACACAAAGGCTGTACTTAGCATCCAGGTATTATAGTGCTTTCTGACTAGTAACCAAGGAGTCCTATTCCTGTCTCGAATTTTGTGCAAGCATGATGGTATTAAAGGTGATAGAACCTGTGTTATCATACTGTGACAGCCATATATTGTATACCAACTATAATTTGACAAAAAATTTGTGTGGAATAATATTATATTCTCCCTTTAGCTAGAAGCTAATGGTAATATCTTCCAATACTCAATAAATTACACAACACATTTAATTGCAAGAAAAAAGGAATCCTGGCACAAGTACATTAACAATAACATCTCTAAAGATACTGGAATATGACGTACATCATGAAACACTTTAGATAGGAAGCAGCATCTTAAAATATGACGCGAAGTACTGTACAACAATTTTTTCTATTATTGTGTAACGTGTGAAGATCAGTTCCCAACTTGCTAAATTCAGAAACGTTCTATTTAACGATGATATTTAATGTGTAACAAGATATCTAGCTATATTGTAGGGATTTCATATTTTTATTTAGATTTTTAAATGTTCATGGTCCCTTTTTCTATATATTTTTGGCCTAAATTTTTGCTATAGGACATTTTAGATGTTTGGGAGCAAGTTTAGCGATATTTATGAACGTGGCCATGGCAGTTGGCAACGCTGCAGGTGGAGATAAACAAACACTGCGTGCAAGGAAGGTTGGCTTGCCGGGCTGACACCTTATTTCGCCTTATTTCACGACCAGTTGGGTCTCCCCGCAACCACAGGACCAAGAAATAACCATCACGATGATTTCCATGGTTGTTCCCGAGCTGGGGACATGGGAGGGGAAGATCTTCGTTGGAATTTTGGGTTTCTCTTGGGCCACGTATATGTGGGAGGAATATTTGGCCTACAGACAGGTGAGTTGGACATTTAATTATTTATGACTGTCTCTTTATTAATCAGTCTTTTGTAGCCCCGTCAGGAGCATAGAGATCCAGGGCAAGGCTACTCAGTCCATGCATTCAAGAATCGTGTCCTCCATCCCCGAGTGGCATTACGTGAGCTGTAAACCCCAAACAGTCCTCTGAAAGTTAAACTCTTGTGGGCTACATCCTGCTGGGGAGTCTTAGCCCACTAGACCGCCAGGCATCCTTTTTTTTGTGATTATACAGTAATAGGAAAAAAAAGATGTTGGGTGTGGTTTCCATATGTAAGTTGCTAAAAGTACCGGTAGTTATTCGGAACTGATTTTTTTATGATGCTGGATACTGATTACTGATGTTTGCTTAATGCAGCCATATTTAAGAGAGTTTTAAGACACACTTAGTAAAGATGAGATTTTAAATATTTCCTAAGGTTTTTATTTGTTTGACATGCTATGGATAGATAGACTGATTGATAGATAGACATAAGTTTATTTGGATCTTGTGCAGGGAAGTTATTTTGTTCGTTAGTCATGCTCATTCATTATTTACTCAAGTTACGGTGTTCATACCACCTATCTATCTGTTGCCAGATGCCTTAATCCCATAAGGGGTGGCCACAAACAAATCACCTCCATGTTGCCCAGTCCCCTGCCATTTTGCTGCCCTTCTCCCAGCTCACACACCCCACTCTCATTCATCCCATACAGCCAGTTGTTGATTCACAGTATGACATCTGTACAGTATACAGTAGTATAAATCCTATATTTAAGAAAATATTTATTTACTTATTTCTTACTTTAAAAAATTAATGTTATTTTTTTTTTTTACTTTCTAAAGTAAATTGAAAAGAGTATTGTCATAGTATATATATTTTTTTAATTTTAAAGGTAATTTGCCAAGAGTATTGTATCATTTTTTTTTTCCTAAAATAAATTGCTAAGAAAAAGGTATTGGTTTTAGAAAACCTCTGAAGCTGCCAAGAATATGACTATAATTCAAAAAGAGTCTCCTTGCATTTCATAATAGAGTAATGTTAATGTTGGCATCCTTGGCAGAGACGAGTGTATCGGGAGAATGTTCAGCCGCCAGCGGAATTGAAGGGCATCATGGAACGCAGCTCCTACGACAAAGCCCGAGCGTACAGCATTGACAAGAGCAACTTCAGTCTCCTAGAGGGGGTGTTTGACCAGATAGTGAACACAGTAAGTTATCCCTCTGCTTTAAATTCTGGTTCTTCAAGGGTTAAATTTGCATGATTTATAAAGTACAGTATATACAGTAATAGAGGATGTAGAGAGGGAGAGATGCATGAATGTTGAGGTAGAGTTGCCAGAGGTAGACTAGAAAAAAGATCTGGGATGAGGTTGTATTGTGTGACCTCAGGGAGAAGGGACTGAACAGACAGGCTGGTAGAGATTGAGCAGTGTGGAGAGGTGCCAGTAGGTGACCACAGCTGATGTATGCAGGAGTTTTGGGGCCTTAATAAATGAAACAAATTGATGCATGGCCAGTATTCCATAAAAAATGTCATTGTTACAGGGTGTGATGCTGTACGGGGGCCTGCCAGTGCTATGGAGTGCTGCAGGGAGGTTGTCAGAGTGGCTGGGGTTCAGTGCCGATAGCGAGATACCCCAGAGCGTGGCGTTTGTGGCTCTCGGTTCTGTCGTCAACACTGTCATCAACCTGCCTTGGTCCGTTTACTTCACATTCAAAGTTGAGCAGAAACATGGCTTCAATAAACAGGTAATTGGGTTTTCCCTTGGTATATTCTGGTATGCTGGATTGTAAAGTGTTTAAAACTTGCCAATTACCAGTGGTGCTTTGCTACGCCCAATTAGTGAATAGCTACGCCTTCAATACTACTGAGAGAATAGTTTTTTTAACGTAAAGTACAGTTCATATTACATTATATATTACACTGGGCATGATGTTGATAGTTCTTCCCCCCCCCCCTTTTTTTAAGGATAATTGGGTGCAGAAAGTAAAAAGTGTGAACGTTAGGGATGGGGTTGGGAGAGGCAGACTGAAAAAGAGCTGGGACTAGGCTAGGTCATAGATTGTGACCTCAGGGATATGGGACTGAATAGGGAGGCTGCCAGAGATAAAGCAGCATGGAGAGCCACCATGAGGTGACCAAGGCCGACATAGGCAAGCATGTTCTCACCCCATCCTTAGGTGGAAAAAGAAGTCAGGATCTTGATGATGATTATATTGTTGATGATGGTGATCGTGATGATGATTCTCCACTAAAAGATAAAGCATTTTTATTAAGTATTGAGTAAGCATTCCTCTGATGACTAACAACATAATTGATACATAATTTTTCTCTCCACAGACACCAGGGTTTTTCGTAAAGGACAAGATAAAGAAGTTCATTGTCTCACAGATCATCTCGGCTCCTGTCGTGGCCGGACTTGTGTACATAATAAAGGTAATCGTGTGTTTTATTGACAGTTTGATGGTGGTGGTGAGGAGGAGGATAATGATGATGATGATGATGATGATTTTTTGGTCATTTTCACTGGCCAGGAGGAGTAGGATTTTGATGATGATAATAATGATGATTGTTAAAATAAATGTAGTTGTCATCACTTAACCTAGTCTCTCCGACCAAGCAGGCCCATTGACCACAGGCAAGCAACTGTTTCTGTGGGGGTGTTCTAGTTACAGTAAATACACCGTGTAGGGATCCAGTGTCCTCTTGTGGTAGACAGCGCCCCACCAGAGTCAGACCAGGGCCTTTTCTATGGCAGGATGCAGGGAAATATGCTATAATGATGATCCTGTTGAATATGGTGATGATGATGATGAATGTAATGATCCTGTTGAATGTAATAATGATGATGATGAATGTATTGATGATGATGAATGTTATAATGATGATGGTGATGTATTTTTTTCTCGCTCTGTACAGGCAGGAGGAGACTACTTCTTTGTGTACCTGTGGGGGTTCACGATGGGGGTGATGCTGTTCTTCATGACGGTTTACCCCGACTACATCGCCCCGCTGTTTGACAAGTACACACCCCTGCCGGAAGGGGTCCTCAGGGAACAGATTGAGGAGCTGGCAAGACAGATCAACTTTCCACTCACTAAGCTGTATGTAGTTGAAGGTTAGTTAAGGATAGTTCAGTTTGCATCGTATAATTTATAAAGGTTCCAGTATCCGTGCATGTGTCGGCCTTGGTCACCTAATGGGCTTTCCACGCCACTCAATCTCTGGCAGCCTCCCTATTCCATCCCTTATCCCTGAGGTCATACAATGTGGTCTCGTCCCAGGCCATTTTGGGTCTGCCCCTTGCATCGCTACCCCTGACGTTCATACTTATCTTTTTCTGCACCCCACTGTCTTTCTTCATCCTTTCCACATGCCTAAACCATCTCTTGGGTTTTGTTATTCTGGCTGCTGTTTTTGTGACTCCAGGAACATTTTCACCCAGTGCACTGCAGGCTGACTTTGCCCTTCTCACAGTTCAGCATCTTTTGGGGGATAGGGAGGGTGTTGAGGGACATTTATAAACCAGACGGTGGAGTTACCTTGTTATATTTGTCTCACCACAGGAAGGCACCACTCCTGCACTAATAATGGTGAAACTTAATTATGATAATGACACCAGTACTTATTTTTTACTTTATATACACCTTACTGATTCACCATATTAAGCCATTTATTTTCACCAGGGTCAAAGCGTTCAGCACACAGCAATGCCTACTTCTATGGCTTCTTCAAGAACAAGCGCATTGTCTTGTACGACACATTGTTGGAGGATTACACCCCGCTAAACGAGGACGGGGACGCCAAGGCCAATGCCAGTGGGGAAGAGGAGAAGAAGGAGAAAAAGAAAACAGGCTGCAGTACCCCTGAAGTGCTGGCAGTGTTGGGACATGAGCTGGGACACTGGAAACTGAACCATGTTCTGAAAGGCATCTTGATCTCACAGGTAATAACTCTCTCATACTCCCAATTGCCAGCATGTCCTCGTCTTTCGTGATAGCTGCTCGAATTTCCCACCTCTGTTTTCGTGGGTGGAACTGCCAGATTACAGTTTTCATGGTTTTTCTTTTCATGTACAATTATTTTGACATCTTATAACTTCATAATAGTCATGATTTTCTGTTCAAATGTTTATTTTCATTATTTTATAAGGAAATTATTCATGATATTCTCTCCACACTTTTTCATTTTTTATCCACAGGTCAACTTGTTCCTGGTATTTGCAGTGTTTGGGTCGTTGTACAAATACTCATCACTCTATCGCGCGTTTGGCTTCCACAACAGTCAGCCAGCCTTCATTGGCCTCATCATAGTCATGCAGTTTGTGTTTGCACCATACAATGAGGTAAAATCATGCAGTCACTCAGGTAATGCCTTGGTTGTAGGTGATGATGATTATGATAACGATAATAATAATAATGAAGTAAGATCAATTAGTGACTCAAATAATGCCTTGGTTGTAGATAATAATAATAATAATAATAATAATCTCTTTATCTATAGCCAGATCCCTTAATCTCATAAGGGTTGGCCACAAACAGATGATGTTGCTCTGTCCCCCGCCATTTCACTGCCCTCCCTGCAGCTCACATCCCCCTTCCTCATCATCATCATCATAATAATAATAATAATAATTATAACAATAATGTCATCTCTTTTCCCCCAGATTCTCCAGTTCCTTCTCACCATGTTCAGCCGACATAATGAGTTTCAAGCAGATGCCTTTGCCAAGAACCTGGGACACTCCAAAAAGCTCGTGTCTGCCCTGGTGAAGTTGAACGAGGACAATTTAGGGTTCCCTGTCTATGATCCGCTGTATTCCGCTTGGCATCTGTCCCATCCGCCCATCTTGGAGAGAATTAGGGCATTGGAAGAGGAGAAGAAGGAGAAATAGGAGCAAGGAAGTGGGGAGAAGAAGGAGAAATAGATACAAGGAGGAGAGGAGGAGAAGAAGAAGAAATAGAAGTGAGGAGGAAAGGAGAAGTAGAAGTGAGGAGGTGAGGAGAAGGAATACTAGGAGGGGAAGAAAAAGTAATAGGAAGGAGGAGAAAGGAGAGAACGAGGAAGGAAAGAGGATGAAGAAGAAGTTGAGGATAAGGGGAGGAGAAAGAAATGAAGAATTAGGAAGGAAGATGAGAAAGGAGAGAACAAGGAAGGACAGAGAAGGAAGAAGAGAGGATATAGGAAGAAAGGGAAGAGGAGAAGGGAGGGAAAAAGGAAGAGGAAAGGAATGGAAGAGGAGAGGAAATAGGCAGGACAGGAGGAAGAGAAGGAGGAGGAACAAATCAGGAGAAAACAGGTATGTGAAAGAAATCATAAGCAACAAAGTAATGATTTGGTCTGTGTTTAAATTTTGTATTCTGTGATCAGTGTTAGGTTAGCAGGATAGGGAATATGTCGGAGTTTATTAGGGAATATTTTTGAGTATATTCTTTCATTCTCAATCAGACTTTACCTTTATGCTTACCTACATTTTACCCACATCATCTTGCACATCTAGGCCAGTTTTCTCGGTTCATGAATCTCCCTAACACCTCTTCCTAAGCAGTTTATTTTATTACACCTTGCTATCCTTTTCTATGTTATATCATTCTGATATCACCATACACTTAATAATGTCTGTCTATCTATAGCCCGATGCCGAAATCCCGCAAAGGGTGGCCGCAGACAAAACGCCTCCAAGTCGCTCTGTCACCCACCATTTGACTACCCTCCCCCCAACTCACCCCCCCTTCCCTCATATACCTCTCAACTCCATCCCTCCACTTCATCCTTGGTCTACCTCTCCCTCTCCCTCCCTCCACCTCACCTACATACACCCTCTTAGTCAGTCTTTCATTCTCCATTCTCTTCACATGTCCAAACCACCTCAGTGTATTTCTCCTAATCTTCTCAACCACATCCACATCCACCCCACAGCATTCCTTCACAGGCCCTATCCAAAAATAAATAGCCAAGGAAGAGGTGCTTGGGAGCTTCCCTAAGTGATGAGAATACAAGACCTAGATAAAAGAGAGGACTGTGAGTGATATATTGTAGGTGTGATGTGGCCGTAGGGAGAGTACGGAGAGTGAGAGACTAATGTGGAGAGTGTATGTGAGTGAGGTGGAAAGGGGGAGAGGGAGGGGGAGACTGAGGATGAGAAGGAGGGATGGAATGGAGAGGTGGTATATGAGAGAGGGGTGTGTGAGCTGAGAGGAGGGCAGTGAAATGATGGGGACAGGGCGACATGGAGGCGATTTGTTTGTGGCCACCCCTTACAGGATCAAAGGTGTCTGGTGATAGATAGAGGTTGATATAGAGTTACAGGGGGGTGCCTTCATGTGGTGGCACTGATATAGCTAGGTATTTCCACTGCCTTGTTATACAGATGGCGCTCAACTCCCCCCCTATCCCCCAAAAGGAGGCTGGTGGACTGCAGGAGAAGGTCATTTATCCTGCAGTCTGCTAGTTTCATGTTGAGGTGAACCCGGACTCTCTCTCTCTCTCTCTCTCTCTCTCTCTCTCTCTCTCTTTCTCTCTCTCACTGAAATAGGGTTAATAAGACAGTGGTAATTAGTCCTTCCTTGATTGGAGGGTGTGTGTGGTCTGGGAGGAGGGCAGTGAAATGGCAGGGAACAGGGCAACATGGAGGCGATTTGTTTGTGGCCACCCCTTGCGACGGGATTAAGGTGTCCGGCAGTAGATAGGTAGATAGATAGATAAATAGATTCCGTAAATATTTCAAAGACTTTAGACTGCAGGGATTTGATACAGCCTTCACTAACCCCTTCAGTACGATTGTCTCACTTTTATGCTGATTTTATCCATGGGGAGTTTGAATGAAGTGAAAAAAATATCAGAATCATAAAAAGAATATCAAAATTGTCCAAAAAAAATATCAGAATCATCAAAAAAAAAAGAGAATCGTCAAAAAAAAATATTAGAATTGTCAAAAAAAATGGGAATTGTCAAAAAAATATCAGAATCATCAAAAAAAAATTAGAATCATCAAAAAAATATCAGAATCGTCAAAAAAAATATTAGAATCGTCAAAAAAAAATCAGAATCATCACAAGAAATATCAGAATCGTCAAAAAAAAAAAAAAAATTGTCCAAAAAATATCAGAATTGTCCAAAAAAAAAAGGGAATTGTCCAAAAAAAAAAAAGAATTGTCCAAAAAATATCAGAATTGTCCAAAAAAAAAGGGAATTGTCCAAAAAAAAAAAAGAATTGTCCAAAAAAAAATCAGAATTGTCCAAAAAATATCAGAATCGCCAGAATTGGGGTTAAAAAAGATCGTGTTTTAGTGTTGAGTGGTTGGTGTAAATTTAACCACATGTTCCGGGAGATAACAGGATAGTCTCCCATTATTCGTGCACTGTTCCTCAATGTTCTTCTCTGTTCTTCACTGTTGGTTATTGTTTGTCGTTGTTCTTTACTGTTCGTCACTGTTCTTTCATTCTTCACCGTTCTGTTCTTCTCTGTTCTTCACTGTTCTTAACCATTCGTCACTGTTCTTCATTGTTCTTCTCTGTTCTTCACTGTTTTTTTTCTGTTCTTCACCATTCTTCACTTTTATTCTTCACTGTTCTTCACCGTTCTTCTCTTCACATCACCTTCCGTTCTTCACCACTCTTCACTGTTCTTCACCATTTTTCTGTTCTTCACTGTTCTTCACCATTTTTCTGTTCTTCACTGTTCTTCACCATTTTTCTGTTCATGATGTCTTCACTGTTCTTCACCGTTCTTTTCTGTTCTGTGTTCTCCGCTGTACTTGTTGCATTATTATTTGTGTGATATAAATGATTGTACCGATTTATTTTTCAGCGTTGGCAAGAATGTCGTATGATTTCCTAACTGATCAGAGCATTATAGATTAAGCAGAGTGTACCATGTCTGATTTTACTCTAACTTGGGCCTCATTATTATTATTATTATTATTAATATTATTATTATTATTATTATCGTCATCATTATTATTTTAGTGTTTGATATACCATTGAACATTTACACTAGCTTGGCTTATTATTATTATTATTATTATTGATATTATTATTATTATTACCATTATTATTATTATTATAGCTTATTTCACATAACTCAGTGTCCAAAAGAAATGTTTATAGCTCCACAATCTTTCCATGGCACTTCTTCATGACTAGCATCATATTCTAGTATTAATCTAGCAATGCAACTAAGCACTGATGATGGAGAGATGGCAATTTTAGGCCAAGTTAGGGTAAAACCAACACTGTAAATGTAGTAAGTGTACTGTACAATGATTGATATATTTCTGAGGCCTGTATTCTCGGTTAAGGAAGCTCCCTAACACCTTTTCCCTAGTGATTTATTTTTGGATGTGGCAAGTTAATGGTCTTGTGTACATTATTTATGCAGAGTATGGTGATATTGGAAGGATTAACATAATGCAGAACAGGACAGATGTAATAAATAAAATCTCTTAGGAAAAGGTGTTATGGATTGGATTTTTATAGCACAGAACAAGATGGTAAGGTGCAGTAAGCAGAATAAATCACTTAGGAAAAAGTGCTATGGATTGGAAGGATTTATATAACACAGTACAGGACAGTAAGGTGTAATAAGCTGAGTAAACCAGTTAGGAAAAGGGGTTCGGTAGCTTCCTCAACCGATGATAATTCAGGGCTGTCTTGATGCCTAAGTAGAGAAAAATAACTTTGGAACATATTCTAGTGTTTTTCCACAAACTTGAATAAACATAGATGTGAACCATGTGTATGTACTGCCACAGGGATGGGACGAGTACTGGGACAAGGGTACAGGTATAATGTATTAAGGGGAGGACTTTGAAGGGAGTCAAGATGGATTTTGTTTTGGTTTGTGTGTATAAAGGATCTAACGTAAATGGATTCCAGTTGTGCTTTGGTGTATGAAAGCTCCGGCATCAGTGGATTTGTTTGTTTGTTTTTTTGTTTTGTTTATAAAGGCTCCAACATGCTTGCACACATTGGTCTTGGTCACCTAATGTTGGCTCTCCACGCTGCTTGATCTCTGGCAGCCTTCCGATTCAGTCCCTTATGTGCTGTAAGTATTGTAATGAAGGTTTTGGTTAATGATTTCAGGAATTTTTGGTCCCCCCCTCATACACCCTGTGGACTGCAGGCTGGCTACCCCATCCCTGCAGTCCACCATCATCCTTTCAGGGGATAGGGAGGAATTTAAAGGACATTTGTATACTGAGAAGCAGAGTAAGACTGATGTGATGTTACTGTTCCCTCAGGCTCATCTCAGTGTATACCCAGTGGCCTGCAGGCTGAAGTTGCCCTGTCCCTCCACTCCACCATCCTTTCAGGGGATAGGTAGGAAGTTAAAGGACATTTGTAGACCCAAGAATTAGATGTTGAATTTGGCTCTTTGTTATTTTGTATTTTTTCATGGAGTGGGTAATCTTGAGGACTTAGGCCTTTGGTTCCTTCTTCTCTGCATTAAAAAAAATATGTTGGTGCCAGTATATGAAAGCATCAATAACCACATGTAAAGAAAGAGAGAGAGAGAGAGAGAGAGAGATAAACCCCAAAGACCTTGAAAGAAAGAATGATTAGATAGAACAGTGTATGATAAAATAACAAAGCACATTCTTAAGCCTCATTTATTACTAGTCACAAGTAGGTAAGAATATACAGTAATTATAATGAGTATACAGCATAATGGAGTATTGGCTTTATTGGACCAGGCCTCACACATTCAAGATCCGTTCATTTTGAGATGCCTCCTACTGATATATAGAAAATGTACTAGCACCCTGGGTTATGTATTTATTTATTTATGTACTTATTTATTTATTTGGGGGTGTACATAGCCAACCCCCATATCCTTAAGAGAAGCATGGAATTACTTGACTAACTCCTGACTGAATTAATACATTGTGAAAATTGGCAGTGGGAAAATGCTTTAAAATACGATAATTGGATCCAGTGACCCAATTTGAGAGAGCCCAAGATTCAGACTCTCTCTCTCTCATTAATACACAATTCTCCACTTCGCTGGCTGTTCACACTTCGGATTTTTGCCGCACAATCGGTTAAAGGTTGTCTCCTCGGGGAAGCCCAGAATCTCTCTCTCCTCTTGAATGCGGAAGGAGAAAGTAGATTCATATGTGCCAGAAAAATACCTGGGAAGTGAGGGAAGGAAGTCTTAACGTTAGTGCTACTGGTATTATTATTATTATTATTAGTTTTAATATTATTACAGTAGTAGTAGTAGTAGTAGAAGAAATACTGTAGTAATAATAGTGGTGGTGGTGGCAGTTGTAGTATTAGTAGTATTGTATTAGTATTATTTGTTTTATTCATGATTAAGATAGAAAGTGAATGAAATAGGATTACAATACTGACTTTTAAAAATAAATACTAATATAAGGGAAAAAAAAAAGGTAATATAAGAGTTACGCTGCCTACCTTGCATGTGCAGCAATAATCTGGTCAATGATAGCAACCGCACCATCGCCTCCCACCTCCAGCACCTCATTACTCGGCTCATACCACACCACCGACCCCGACACAAGCCCTCGCAGCTCCTCCAACTCTGGTGAAATGAGAGAGAGAGAGAGAGAATTATTGAAGGTACTCCTCTTTATCTGGTTGAGTTGTGTTCTAAAAGTACTGTATATCAATTTCTTTTTATTTTTTCATACATTTGGCATTGTAACTGAGGAAAAAACTTGCAGATTTGCCTTACAGGGAACACTGTAACTTAAGGGAGAAACGTGCATGTGTAAGTCTGTGTATGTGTTCTTAGTTTGTTTCTCATTTTCTTCATCTTTCGTTTGTTCACAATGCTTCCAGGCGTCGGCCATAGTCATCTGATAGCAGTCCTCCCTGCTGCTCAATCTCTAGCAACTTCTATATTCTCTTATCCCTGAGGTCACACTGTATGACCTCATTCCAAGTCCTTTTAGATTTGCGTCTTTCACTGCTCATCATTCATTTGTTTATAAAGGCTCAAACATGTCTGCATGCATTAGCCTTAGTCGTTTAATGGCAGCTGTCCATGCTGCTTGATCTCTAGCAACTTCTCTTCCCATACCCCTCCCTGGTCTTTTTCAGTCAGCCTCTCACAACTTAACTGTCACATTCACACTCTCACCCTTCATATCTTTTCATAATGGCAGAACAGCACATCAAAGAACATCAAACCTACCATTTAAAGGAGCATCAGAGGCCACAAACACTGTAGTTACATTGTGCTTCTTCAGTATTTGGTTGATCTGTTTAGCAGCTTTCTTGAGACTGGGTACTTCCTCCCTTCTTGCGTTTATAAAATCCATTCGACGTAGGTGCACTGAGATGTACGGACCCCCTCGACCTGCCCTACGAGCTGGCTGTAAGGCAGTGAGGATGTATATATGTAATGAATAATGTGTGTAAATACTGTATGTAACTGTCATCATCATCATCATCTTCACCATCAACTTTTTCTAACCTAACCTGTCATCACCATCATCATAACCAGTATCATTCTCTTTGTCATTCTCACCACTGACTTATCTTTACCTACCTTAGCCATTATCATCAACTTATTTTCACCTAACCTGTCATCACCAGCATCACAATTATCATTCTTTTCTTCTTCACTGTCATCATCATCATCATCATCATCTCATCATCTCTCACCTGTCTGGAGGTGAATGTGGTTGCCCATTCCCCACAGTCTACCATCCTCCTTTTGGTGGATAGGGAGGGAGGTGAGGGATGTTTGTGAAAAGCGTAAAACTGAGACAAGACTTACTTTCATGTCTCTCCAGTCCTCAGTCATTTCAGTGCCGTCTTTTGCATCATCCGAGTTTAGGAATCGTTGTCTAAATTGTGCAGCCTCTTGACGAAGAGTGTCGGAAAATCTCATGCTCCTCCGCGCTGCCCAGTACCAAGTGCCGCCATATTCATCATGTAGGATAGTTTCTGCTCGTCCCAGGTATGTGCTGCTGTTGGTGGTTTAAGAATAATTGTAAATATAGTAAGAGATATACTGGGAAAGTGTACAGCATGTGAGTGAGGTGCAGGGGGGTAGAGGGAGAGAGAGACTAAGGATGAGATGGAGGAATGGAGTGGAGAGGTATGTGAGAGAGGGGTGTAAGTTGGGGGGAGGGCAGTGAAATGACAGGGGACAGGGTGACAGGATGATTTGTCTGTGGCCACCCCTTACCAGATTAAGGTGTCTGCCTTGGTCACCTAAGGGCATCTCTCCATGCTACTCAGTCTCTGGCAGCCTCCCTATTTAGTACCCTGTCCTTGAAGTCACACTCTATGACCTCTTCCCAGGTCTTGTTTGGTCTGCCTCTAACAACTTTATCCCTGATGTTCATACTTCCCACCTACTGCACCCAACTGTCATTCTCCATCCTCTCAACATGCCCAGACCATCTCAGTCTACTACTCCTCATCACCGCACCAATACATTGCAGTACCAGCCTTCCTCTCAACTCTTCAGTCGTAACTGTAGCCCCCCAGGACTCACATTCAAGGACACACTACACATCCATGTAATCACTGTCATGTCTGTAGTGATTAACAAAAAATATATAAAAAAAAAGAGTGCCTTACCTACTGTCTCCATCGTGGTTGAGCAGAGGAATCACAGTTGACGCATGTCCCTGAATTGAGATGCATTTTAAATTTTTCACCTCCAGTTCCGTTTCCCACTTTGTTCCTTGCCACATGCCATCTTCATCCCTATAAATTGGAAAGGACTTTGGATGTATATGCTGTGGGTGAGCTATCATTACTTTCGTCATTGTTATCATTATTAGTATTCATTGTTAATATTAGCATTAGGAAAAATACAGTGAGGTGGTTTGGCCATGTGGAGAGGATGAGAGTGAGAGACTAAAAACGAGAGTGTATGTGAATGAAGTGGAGGGGGAGAGAGGGAAGGGGAAACCGGGGATGAGATGGAGGGATGGAACAGAGAAACATATGAGAGAGGGGGCTGTAAGTTAGGGGGAAGGCAGTGAAATGACAGGGAACAGGATGACATGGAGGTGATTTATTTGTGGCCACCCCTTTTGGGATTAAGGCATCTGGCTATAGACAGATCATTGTTAATATTGCTGGATGTGGAGCTGCCTGGTAATACAAATATATCTTTCCTTCCAATCCCCGAAAAGAACAGTGGATATCCTGCAGTCCACAGGGTTAATATTTAGATAATCCTTGGCCACCACAACAACAGCAGCAAGACTTAAACGGACCTGAATTTGAATGCATGTTGATTAATACAAGGCCTTTCATCATATTTCTCCTCCCAGTTTCCTTGCCATCCTTCAGCATAGTGTTGTAGTATGTAGGCTTGCTGGATTGTGGGACCATTGGCTGTGGGCAGATGGGCGCTGGCTAGTGTCATCATCTTCGTTATCATCATTATTATCATCATATCATCACCAGTAACTTTTTCTCACTTAAAGACAAAATGATGAAAAGTAAAAATATATAACTCAGAGAGTCAATCTATGCATCATCATCACCATTTTCATCTTCATCATCATATCATCACCAGGAATGTTTTCTCACTTAAAGAGAGGGTGATGAAAATGAAAAATAGAGGCTCAATCTATAATTAAAATAAATAATATAGTACACAATAACACCTTTAACAAAATCCTCAAACTCTACAACATTTATCCATCGACGAAGACTGTGAACATCAAAGAACGTTCTCCAAGGAAAGAATGTTCCTCTTGCCATACTTCTCCAGTGATACAGGTTACCCCAGGGTGGAAGAACCTAGAATGAGAGAACAATTTTTATAATAAATGGAGAATGTGGAGTTATGTGGAGAGAGAGAGAGAGAGAGACAAATGAGCGAGTGAAGGAGCATTGTGAAGTTGATGTGGATGTGATGCAGTGATGAGAGAAGTATTTTGAGATGATCTGGTCATGTGGAGAGGATGGGGGATGAAAGACTGACTAGGAGAGTGTTTGTATGTGTGGTGGATGTTGGGGTGACTGAGGATGAGGAGGACAGATGGATGAGGAGACCGACAACTGAGGGAGAGAAGATGCTGTGGTGTTAATGTGGGTGTGATGAAGTGTTAGGAGTAGATTGAGATGGTCTGGTCATGTGGAAAGAACTGAGAAAAAGAGACTGACTAGGAGAGCGTATGTGATTGTGATGGAGGAGAGGGAGTCAGGAGGAGGAGGGATGGGGTGGAGATGTATATGAATAAGGGTGGTAAGAGTTGGAGGGAGAGCAGCCTGATGGTAGAGGACAGGGTGACTTGGAGGTGATCTGTCTGTGGTCACCCCCTCTGGGATTAAGGCATCTGGATATAGACAGACAGATAGGTAGATAGATAGATACGTAGGTGGGTGGATAAAGAGAAAGATGTTAAATTATTTCAACCTTATTACATAGGGTTCATCATCGTCATTATCATCATTATACTTTCCTGTTAACTTTATCAATTTCCATACTTAATTTTCTCCCACACACTTCTCATGAAAAAAATAAATAAAATATAAATACAATGAATTCTCACCAGCACCCAGTTATCGCTCTGACTCAATCTGCGAACCAAATTTACGATGCGAATGTAAACATCTCTGCGAAGATTAAACCCTTCCCCGGGATTGACATCATACAGTAGGTATCTGAAAGGATGAGTCTGGATTACATACTGCATATTTAAAATCATCATCATCATCATCGTTGTTGTCATCATCATCATTGTTAAGGTACAGTATATTATGATCTGTGTGGTAGGAAATAATGCCTACCATCCATTCACTCAGTGATTACTTTGAACTGGATGATGGATGGATGGATTAATATCACAACATTATCATCATCTACTAACTCTAATGACGGCAATAATAATTAAAAAAAAAAAAAAAAAAGCTATATCATCACCTGGAAGGGGTTAACAAAAAAATATATACCGATAAATTTAAAGTGATATCAAGCGCTATATAAAAAAAAAAAAAAAAAATACCTTTTTGGTCTCTCTTCTCCTCTGCTACATGATTCTTCTGCACTCCAAATTCCACTCGTCAAAAGCAGAAGGAAAAGAAGTAGGTGAATTTTGGGCATCGTGGCAAATTCATCCAATCAGGACCTTTGAGTGGTGAGTGGTGATTTGCAGTGCTACAGGGAAATGAGAAAAATAGGAAAATCATTATTATCATCATTACCAATCTTCCTTATCACCAAAATCAGTTGTATCTTCATTATTGTCATTTATTATCCTCCATCACCCTTTGTCCCCTGTCCTCCTCCTCCTCCACCTCATCATCATCATCATCATCATCAGTATCACCCTCCTCATCCTCATCTACCGCATTCTCCTCCTCCTCATCATCATTGTCCTCCTCCTCCTCCTCCTCCTCCTTTTTTTAACCATGGAATTCTGCCTTCCATTATAAAAAAAAGAAAAAATCAAAGGAGTTCAAAGTTTCTACACAGTTACCTCATCATAAAGGCATAACAAGAATTTTAATATTCTCCAAGGGTTTACGTATATCATCAGCATCAGTTGCCTACGTTCGTTCATCTAGTAGAAATTTTACAAGGCTTCATTGAAGAATATATGCGAGAATTTCATAATATGGAAGGCCATCGTAATATATTAGCTTAATATTTATCAGATATTTACCCAATTAAATTTTAAGTTCAGACCCTCCCATGAATGCTGTTTGTTTATTTGTCCTCCTAAATGCCGCCCGAGGTTAAAGTTGGGAGTAACTGTGAGTATTTTTGAGTAGTTTTGAGGATTTGTATATCTATTGCCAGACGCCTCAATCCCGTTTGGGGTGGCCACAAACAAATCGCCTCCAAGTCGCCCTGTCCCCCGCCATTTCACTCCCCTGCTCGCAACTCACACCCCCCTCTCTCATATACCTCTCCACCCCATCTCTCCATCTCATCCTCGGCCTCCCCCTCCCTCTTTCCCCCTCCACCTCACTCACATACACTCTCTTTGTCAGTCTTTCACCCTCCATCCTCTCCACATGGGTATTTTGGGTCATATTTGGGTTGCTCTGGCGAACTTCAAGCACCAGACTATGAGGACAGTGCTTCCTCTGTTTTCAGGTTATATGGCGTTTGGTCCAGTCAGTGAAATACCTTCGTATAACTTGAAATAAAGAAGGCCATATCCTCAGCCTGCCACTTTAATATAACAGAATCTCAGCCAAATTTGTTTGCTGTTTTGTTTGCAGCATAATCAGTATAGACAGTCGCAGCGCTTTTCTTTGTACTTTTACTGTTATAACATTAATTTTGTTGATATTTAATGATGCTCTGGAGTTATTCAGCAATTGTTAAAAATACTTTAGAATGATTTAGCGCTTCTGTACAGATTATGAAGGTCATAACTTGTTTTGACGTTAGCGTGTAGTTGTAGCTGTTTCACCACTGATGTAGAATATTTTTAAAAAGAAAGATTTACCAGTATCAAGGATACTTCTTATAAATATTTGGTGCTATTGTACATGTATTAGGTTTTTCATCTGCATTATATTTTCTATATTGCTGTTTTTGTGGCGAATTTAGCAACCATTCAATTTGGGCCATTTGGCAACTGTGATCTGGATATTTGGTGGTGTAAGTACGAATACCATTCTTATCTGAATCCTAGGTTTAGTGCTGAATTCCTCTACAATATCCTGTCACAAGTAAGGTAAGGGTTATTGAGCATATAGAGCACCCATTATTAATGCTGAATTAAGTGTATGGCCGTTAAAATATACGACTTGCATGAAAACTTAACGTGGGTGTACCGTAACATGTTTTGGACAGGAAATATATAGAGATATATTTTTTATTTTTCCCTGTTATACTTGAGCATCAGTTCAGTTCAAGCCCCAGTGCATCTCTTCCTTCAAAGGTGTGGACACATCTCAGTGGTAGTCTCGAGAATTGGTGCAGAATCCATGAGCTCTCTCCTCTTCTGCGGCAGTGTTCTAATGGGCATCATCAGAGACAGTTCTATGTTATTTTTTATCTATAGTCAGAAGCCATGGCCCTGTGAGAGGTGGCCATTATCTTTAGCCGCATTTTCATGAGGTCTTTTTAGACCAGCCAAGACTGGTCAAAGTTTCTGGACCCACTTGGTGTGTGGGAAAATGGATTTTAGACCAGTTCCATTCTTAATGTGACTCTATCGGCTGGAGGAGGGAGTGGGCAGAGTCATGACAGAATCAGCTGAGTTATGTAAACGGAGAATAAGATGGTAATAAATCAGTTTAATTATAAATATCGTGGTATCTAGCGGACACAGTAGCTGTTTGTACATCATATAATAGACTAAAAGAAAATATGACAGCGTCCCAGTGTGTCACTAGTAGAATCATGATAATGAGTTCTCATTACACTGTGAAGTGAATAAATGTTCAGCTTACCTTTTCAGTTAAAAGAGATCTAATAACCGGAGGCAAAGGATGCAATACTCGTCCTTAAGGAATTAATACTGGGAAATAGTTGTAGTCACTGTCATTACCTTATAATACTACATTGAGACCCACGGAATTTGAATTTCTCTCCAGTTATCATCATCATACTACTTCAGTCATAACTAATCATCTGTTTCAGTTCAGGTTATAGAAGTATTCATTTTAAGACTTGAGTAGCATCTACATTTATTTCACCATCACTTCTTTTAGTGAAATTCTGTTTTTAGAATAATATTTAACCTTCAGGATGAGATAGAGGGATGGAGTGGAGAGGTAGATGAGTGAGGGGGAGTGAGCTGGTAGCAGGGCAGTGAAATGGCGGGGGACAGGGTGACATGGAGGCGATTTGATTGTGGCCACTCCTTATGGGGTTAAGGCGTCTGGCAATAGATAGATGGACTAATAATCCTCTGTCAGTTTATCTGTCTATGCTTACTTGTATTGCAGGAGTTACCTATATGTCAATGGGCGTCCATTTTACAGGTATAAACATGGCTCAAGAACGAAACAACCGAGAAGAAACAACAAAAAAACGATGGTCAGAAGATGAGTACATGGTCTTCGTGGAGTGCCTGAAACTGACCGGCCGATACACATTCACTGAGGAAGATTTCGCAAGGGCATCCGGCTATATGTATGCCAGGAGTGGGATTGAAAGAACTCCTAAACAGTTGGAGTTGAAGTACAAGGAGTTGAGAAGATGCCACCTGAATCCGCAAATGTGTGAATTCTTCAACAGAATTAGAGGTGGGTGGGCTGATGGGGGCCAGGTGGTGTAGTGGGGTGAGGTGCTCTAATTGGATATGATCATTTTTGAGACAGGTTTAGAGTTCAGGTAGTGACATAGAGAGAGAGAGAGAGAGGTATTTTATTTGTGAGATGGAGTTAGAGGAATGATTCTATTAGTGTGTCTGTATTTCCCCAACAGAATGTGAGAGACAGACAGAGAGATGTATTTGTAAGATAAAGATAAAGGAAGGATTGTAATATTATGTATATTTTTTTTCAACAGATCGTGAGATGTGGAGAGAGAGAGAGAGAGAGAGAATGTATTTTATTTGTAGAGATAGAACACTGATTTTATGCCTTAATGTTCTCTACAGAATATGAGATGTAGGGAGAGAGAGAGAGAGAATGCATTTTATTTTGCGAGGATGATAGATGTAGAGTTAGAAAGGATTTTATTTTATCCATAGCTATGAGTAGGGCTTTAAAATTGCATCTTGAGCTTCATGATTAAAAAAAAAAAAATATTTGCAGCTTATACAGGGTCATGTTAGCCCATCAAATATTTCTGTTGGTTAGAAATAGAGGAAGGATTCTAACGTCTTTCTTTTCTCAACAGAATGCGAAATAGAGACCAAACTTAACGCATCCAGTATTGGTAAGTATTATTGAGCCTACAGCAAGCTTCCTAATATCCTCATGTCCATTATCCACATCAGTATCAGGTCATCATCCTATCAATCTATCTACCTGTCTGTCTATCTATGTATCTACAACTAGATGCCGTGCAGTTATTCCATAAGGAGCGGCCATTTGTCTGTGTACAAGTTTTACGATCTTCCCCCCCACCCCCCAGTCTGGTATATGAGTATTGCAAACTTTTTTATTTTTTCATTATGGTATACAAGTTTCACAGTTTAAAAAAGAAATATGTTACAGTGTATGAGTTTTACGATCTTTTTCTTTTTTCGTAATGCGTTATGTGTCACAGCCAAAGAAAAAAATCTCTTTTAGGAGTTTGCGCTATCCGAGCATTCCTCCATTAACCCATCTCACTTGTATAACTGGACTCATCTGTATTTTGGAGATTGTTTAACACCTGTCCATTAGTGATTTATTTTTTACGTTGCCCCTTAATATCCTCTTCTGTTTTATTTAGTCATTTGTGTATGTTCTGTAACTTGTATTTTAAGTTGTGTCCTGTAGATTCCTTAACATCTGTTCCATAGTGATTTATTCTGTCCATTGCACCTTACTGTCCTCTTGTAAATTATTGATGTTGTAGTGGAGAGGTGCCTTCTTGTGGTGGCACTGATATAACCAGAGGAGAGTCACTACTCAGCTATACAAACATCTTTCATCTTCACTTATTCCTTAGTCTCCCTCCCTGTGCCCTAAGCCTCCCTCCATATGTCCAAAGCCTTTCTCCCTATGTCCTAAGCCTCCCTTCATATGTCCATAGCCTCCCTCCCTATGCCCTAAGTCTCCTTCCCTATCCCATCTCGCTCCTTATCCCGTCTCGTTCCCTATCCCCTTTCTCGCTCCCCAGCCCCTGACTCTCGCTCCCTCTCCTCCCTGTCCCTTAAGTACCCCTCCCTATCCCATGACAGAGGATTTTGGACTGCAGGATGAGGGCCACATCATCCTGCAGTCCACCGGGTTCACGTTCGGATGATCATACGGCCACAACAACGACAACAAACAGTAATAACAATAATAAGGGTAATTTTGTTGACAGGGGCGTGTGAGAATGGAGTTTCTCTTCTGCAAGACCTGGTGAAAACTGAGCTGCCGGAGAATGACGGTGATGGTAAGACAGGATGATAACAATGATTATTATTACTATTATTATTATTATTATATTTGTTGGATGTGGTAAGACAAGATGATGATGACTTGTTATTGTTTGTAGTATTATTATATATATTTTTTGATGCAAGGCAGAAGGAACCAAAAGCCAGGAGTCTGCAAATTATTCTCTCCAGGAAGAAAAAACAAAATAACAGAGCTAAATTCAATATATGTTCAATTCGAGATGCCTGGGCACACTGTGTTTGAAAGACTGGTCATAGGCAGTAGGAAATACAGATAGAGGGAGACAGTTCCAGAGTTGACCTGTTGCATACATGAAGAACCGGAAGTAACGGTTAACTCTTGCATTAGGGAGTTGGACAGAAAAGGGATGAGAGTTCGTTGCTAGACGGTTGCAGCAAGATATGATTATTATTATTATTCTCCAGAAAGATGGCATTTCCACCTTCACATAATTGTGCAGGTTATAGAGTGGACGAGGCTTTGATGGTAGCACTGAATAGGGCAGATTTATCCGATGTATGTAAGGTAAAGAATGGAGATTGCCCAGTGGACTTATTAATAGAGCTTTTGACAGAAGCAGCAACTTGAGGTTTCCACTCCTCCCAACAGGTGTTTTGAAAACCTAAGTACCTCAAGCATTCTAACACCTTATGATTTTGTCTTTGAATGAGGCCATTGGAGGCAGGATGGTTGGGTACGATGTTACATTTATTAATATTATCTATCTATCCGTCTATATCCAGATGCCGTAATCCCGTTAGGGATGGCCACATATAAATCGCCTCCATGTCACCCTGTACCCTGCCATTTCGATCCCCTCCTCCCCACAGCCTACCCTCCCCCTCTCTCATATACTATACTGCATACAAATCTCAGCAAGAGGACTGTTGTTGACCTCAGGATCATTGTCAGTACTTATGTTGATGGTGTTGTAAATAGACAAATAACATGGTCAATAAGGCTCATGTAACACCCTTAGCAGTCTGTCTTGAAGCACCATGAGAAATGATTAGCAGCCACAAACAAATATTCTGATGGTCTCTTGTTTAGTCACTTGTGCTGCTTTCCAGACCCTACCTCAGCCTGTCCTGAGGTGGGAAGAAGAGATCGTGATGATGATGATTATGATTATGGATGATTTAAATGATGATGGTGATGTTGGTGTTAATGGTAATGGTGATGATGATGATGTACTTTCAGGTTCGTCACAAAATAATCAGTTGTCTGATGCCGGTCCCTCCCAACACACCATTTTAAGCCCACCTTGTGAGTTAATTAAAACTTCCCATGTCTCTGTGGGAAGTGTCTTGTTTTTGTCAATACTATTATTATTATTATTATTATTGGGAAGATGTAAGTTGCTGCCATTTGCATACCATTTGAGCTACACCCTTCATTCTTTGCCATATTATAGTGCTGATTGGCTGCTTCTTCTGAGCAGATCTCCAGCTACCAGAACCTGGGTAGTATCTGGAAAAAAATATAAAAAGTGAGGCTAAAGCTGAAGAACCACTCAAGTTAAAAGTCGGACAATCTAGCAGGCATATATATACCTGGGACATGACCTGATTGCGGTGCTTAAAATAGTCTTAGATATCGCCTGTGGTTCAAAATTTTGGGCCACTCTGGAAGACAGAGAAGTCACCTGATTTTACATGAGAGAATAAAGCAAGAGCCACCGAACTTCTATCTATCTATCTATTGCCAGACGCCTCAATCCCGTTTGGGGTGGCCACAAACAAATCGCCTCCAAGTCGCCCTGTCCCACCAAACTTGATGGACCTATAAATCTTGATGACCTCAAGGTCCCATTATAGCCCAGCTTCTAGTAGGCAGTGGCAATGGCAAGTTCTCTATCAAAATTGTCATTTAACACTTTTATGGCATTCTAGTTATATTTATTAGTACACACACACACACACACACACACACACACAATCAAATCATCTGCTAGTAGTATTCATTAAACAGGAAGGCACTGTACTTTACTTTCTGTTTCCATCTGGATGTGAACCCAGTGGTCTGCAGGCTGAAATCTCCCTCCTTCTCCCGCAGTCCACCATCCTCCTTTAGGGGGATCAGAAGGGAGTTGAGGGATGTTCGTATAACTGGGCAGGGGAGTCACCTGTCATATTAGTGCCACCACATGAAGGCATATCTTTTTGAACACCATATTTTCACTAAAGTTTATTATTGCAGACACCAGCGCTGATGTGCCCAGTCCTTCATTATTCCAATTAGTTGATGGTGAGAGGGAGGAAGAAGGGAAGAATGAGAGGGTAGAAGAGAGCAAGAGGCAGGAGGTAGAAGAGAGGAAGCAGGAGAAGGAAGAGGAGGAACCAGGAAAGAAGAATGAACCAGAAGAAGGAGGAGAGGGGAGGGAGAAGGCCGAGAAGCGGAAGATAGATGATGATGATGATGATATACAAGTGATTGATGAGACTCCCCCACGTTTTAAGCAGAAGAGACGAAACTCACAAGTGAAACAGGAAGCTGCTGATACGGTAAGGTGTTTCAGAGTCTGTCTGTCTGTTTATCTATCTGCCTACACTCCTGATGGGACAAAATGGTTGAATGGTTGTTGTCACCCCATCTGTAAGTGGGAAAAAGGGTCTGGATGATGATGATGATGAGGAGGAGGAGCAGGAGCAGGAGAAGGAGCAGGAGAAGGAGGAGGAAGAGGAGGAGGAGTAGGAGGAGGAATAGGACAGTGATATTTCTGTATTCTACCCAAATAAATCTTTTACGGTGAAATAAGGGTTAGGATAGTGAAGATGAGTTTTACTTACACTTTATCATTATTATTAGTTGTAGTATGACAGTAATAGTAGTAGTAGTAGTAGTAGTAGCAGCAGTAGTGGTAGTGGTAGTAGTAGTAGTATTTTATCTTTATTTATTTTTTCAGAGTGGTGTGGGTTCCTGTCCCAAATGCAAGGTGTTGGTAAATGGCAGCAATCGCTTCTGCAACGTGTGTGGATATCCGCTGCCCTTCCGCTGTTCCGATTGCGATTGTGAGATTCAGCCCTCCGCAAAGTTCTGTGGTAACTGCGGTGCACGGCAGAACAAGTAGTGCACAATTTTGGCAAACATGGAACGAAGAATGTAGTAGCGTAATGAACACACATAAAATGTTAAGAATGAGAGGTGAAGACTGGAAAGAAGAATTAATGTAAGACAGAGCAACGACAGCCCAGTTTTGGATAACGTAAAACGAAGAATGTAGTAGAAGAACGGACGCCGAAATGAAGAATCTAATGTACAAGAACGAGATGTAAAGACTGGAACAAAGAATCCAACTTAGAACAAATGAACAACTTAGCACAGAATGATAGGAGTGACAGGTAACTTGAAAGATTTGGTAAACATAGAATGATAAACAGTAGAAGAACCGGGAGAACACTGAAACAAAGAACATAACACAGGATTGATAGGTTAGACTAGTTAACTTTGTACTCTGAAATGCAAGGACTAGAGATGAGGTTACCATGTTATAGAATTCTCAACAAGTGCCTAGCCAAGAAATAGTGTGTATGTGTGTGTGAGAGAGAGAGATAGCTTTATAATTAATGGGAGTGAAGTTTGAGAGAATAGAGAACACACCACACCACACCACACCACACCACACACAGGGCATTAAGTAGAGTCTGGAAACTTTTGGATCAAGAACTTTTATACTTATCTACTTGTATAGGCATAAGTTCCTGCAATATGAGTATGTATATCTGTCTATCTGTCTATCTATCTATCTCTTTCTGTCTGTCTACTGTTTCTCTTTTGTCAGATGCCTTAATCTTGTAAGGGGTGGCCACAAACAGACCATCTCCATGTCCCCTGCCTTCCCTCCATCTCACACCCTTCTCTCCCATACATGTCCCCACTCCATCCCTCCATCTCATCCTTGGTCTCCCCTTCCTTCTCTGTCTCTCCCATACATGTCTTCACTCCATGTCATCTTTGGTCTCCCCCTCCTCATCCCCTGCCCCTCCCCGACACATACACCCCATCTCATCCACGGTCCTCCCCTCCTCCTCTCCGTCACACCTCTTTCTCTCTCATGTCCCCATTCCATCTCATCCTTATCTCCCTCTCCTCCTCTCTCTCATATGTGTCTGCACACCATCCCTCCATCTCATCCTTCTTCTTCCCCTCCTCCTGTCCCACATATAGTCTTCTGATTATTGTTTTTCTTCATATCGTTAAAATATAAAAGGATTTCATGTTGTACCTTCAAGTGCCTCAACTGAGGATGAACTGCCAATGGACAAATGCTCGTGGCTTTGCAGGTCAGCCTCGCTATACCATCTTTCACGTATATGATTCAGACATTTAGCATAATTTTTTCAATACATGATTTCCGTTTTCGTTTATATTATTTTATCACGTATGAAACACCATTTGTTGATACGATTGCTGATTTTGTTTTAATGGTGGCTGTGGCCCCTGATTTCTACGTATGATTGACTAATTTCCCGTGTGTGTTTGTGTGTGTGTGTCTGCATACGCGTCCATGAATGTAACCCAGTCTTATAGCGAGATTGACCTGTGAACCTGATTTGCCAATGTCCATAATTTCTTTTAGTACAAATCATTTTGGAAAGAGTCCCAAATTTTGAGTAGAAATAATTTCAAAAAGAGTCCCAAATTTTGAGTACAAAAAGTCCCAAATTTTGAGTACAAATAGTTTCAAAGGGTCCCAAATTTTGAGTACAAATCTTATAGAAAAAAGGTGAGGTATTTTGAAACTACAATGTATAATGATAAGAACTGTAACAACCATTTCTATATAACTGATTTTTGAGGTGTAGGGTCCCAAGGCTGGTCTGGTATTTAAGAACAATACCAGAAATACCAGATTAATTAAGGGTGTTCCAGGCTGTTTAAGGGCATGATACCAGAAATACCAGGCTGTTTAAGGGCATAATACCAGAAATACCAGGCTGTTTAAGGGCATAATACCAGAAATACCAGGCTGTTTAAGGGCATGATACCAGAAATACCAGGCTATTGAAAGGCATAATACCAAAAATACCAGACTCTAGTTCTTTTCTTTAAGGGAATAATACCAGACGATCGTTCTTTCACCTTAGCGTAGATTTTTGTTTTTATCTAGCGTATTTCACGTGGCCCAGTAACAGACAAAGACAGTGTTATGGCTCTCCGTGCTTTCCATAGCACTTCTTCGTGACTAGCAGCATAGTCAGGTGTAAAACTATTGCTACAACTCGGCATTCAAGTGGAGAGATAGCAGTATTTGGCCAGGTTAGAGTGAACACTGTATACGTTTGTGTCATTGTGTGATAAAAGACTTAACATAATCCTAATAGTAGCAGTAGCAGTAGTAGTAGGAGTAATAGTAGCAGTAGTAGTGGTAGGAGGAGGAGAAATAGTAGTAGTAGAAGCCCCAGGTTCATCCGAAATGTGAACCCCGTGGACTGCAGGCTGAAGTTCCCCTTATCCAGCAGTCCACCATCCTCCTTTTGGGGGTACGGTATATTATAAATGGTGCTCCGGCCTTGGCTACCCTATCCTCGGACTCTACACCTTGAATGAGGTTGTATGGAGTGCTGTTATTATTATTGTTTTTTATACCTGTGCATCATTTTATTAATTTTGTTGAAGGAAAAAATATACAGTATTAGTGTTCATACTATTTTGTTTGCTTGTTACCTTTGTGTGTGTGTGTATGTGTGATTGGCTGTAAATGTGCATGTATGTGTGTGTTTGCTTGCAGGTGGGTGGGAGGGTTTACTTGTGTGCTTGTTTGTGTATTTGTGTGTGTGTGTGTGTGTGTGTGTGTGTGTGTGTGTGTGTGTGTGTTTGCATTCAGTTGTTGGTGTTGATGGAGTACCTTCATGCAGTGGCACAATTATAACTGAGCAGAAAGTTGGCCAAAAGCATCAATATTGAAAGATGACACAATGTTCTTTTCACTCTAACTTGGCTTAAAATTGCCATCTCTCCATCGTGCATGCTGAACTGTAACTATAGATTAATGCTAGAATATAGTGCTAGTCATGAAGAAGTGCTATGGAAAGGATGTAGAGCTGCAATATTGCCTTACTGTCATTGAGGTAAGTGAAATAAGCTGCAAAAGGAAATGAATAGAGGCCAAGGTAGGTGAAAGGAGTATAGGCTTGTAGATAATCACTCTGGCATCATCATCATCACTATCATCATCATCATCATCTCCATTATCATCACCATCATCATCATCATCATCAACACCTTATTTCCTACCCAAGGATGGGGTGAGGTAAGGTCCATAAAGCAAGAAAAAACAAGATAATGGGAGAACTATTAACAGCATGTCTAATTAAATGGGCCACACCCTCATTTACTTCCCATTCAAGCCCTTGGAGTCTGGGTTGAACTTCATGAGCTATCTTAAAGGCATAAAAAAAAATTGTAATTGTGAAAGGTGTTGGCTAATTGGAGAGAGACAAATGAGGAAGTGAAGGAGCATTGTGGTGTTGATATGGGTGTACTAGAAAGCATTAGGAGAAGTATCTTCAGTTGGGTTGGCCATGTGGAGAGAATGGAGACTGAGAGACTGACTAGGAGAGTTTGTTAGTGAAGTGGAGAGGGGAGGGGGAGACTGAGGATGAGATGGAGGGATAAGGTGGAGAGATATATGAGTGAGGATGGTGTGAGTTGGAGAGAGGGCCCCCTGATGGCAAAGGACATGGTGACCTGGAGGGGGACTAATATATTATGAGTATTTTTGGGTGGTTTCAGGATTTTTTTTTTTCATTCATTCATTGCCAGACGCCATGTATCCCAAACGGGGTGACCAAGGGCTTAGAGTTAATTGTTTTACAGGGCGGGGCACTAATCCTCCACCAACCCCACCTGACACGTAGGGAGAACGTTATGCCAACAGCATCTGGTGTTCCCAGGCGGTCACCCATCCAAGTACTAACCAGACCCAACGTTGCTTAACTTCGCTGATCGAACGGGAAGCGGTGTACTCAATGTGGTATGTTTCAGAAATAAACTCAACAATTTTAGATAGGCTGCAATTGCGTTAGATCCTGTTGACTCCAATTTAGTGAAAACTAAGCTTCAAGCAGCAGAAATCTTGTCCTGTCAAGAGAATTTCATAAAGTTTTGGCATTATTAGAACTTAAATTTGAGCAATATAGGTATTTATTAAGTTAACATCATCTTTTGACTCACTACATGAAGCTGTGCATAATTTGGCAGTCTGAGGTGTAAATCAAATTATCATACCTAAACTCTGTGACTTTAACAGTGAATCCAACTACAGTTTTATGATAGTGATGTTGACAGTATCATTGTTATTTTGTTTATAGCGCTTGTGACCGACGTTTAGATATTTCTTACACTGGGAACAGTGGTCTTTGACATTTTGGAGCACAAATCAAAACATCTTACCTGAATCTTGACCTTATCACTGAATTATACCATAAATTCTTGCCATGATGAAGGTACAAGTTACTGAAATGAGATTGCACTTGTTGGTAAGGCTCAGATGATATGTATATGTGTTATATGTTGGATATGTGATATATGGAAACTTGGTCAGGTACTAAGCAAGAGGTGGTGGAGAGAGAAGCCTTCACGTGGTGGTGCTGATATAGCCAGGTGACTCAACTGCTTGGATAGAGCCTTCAGACTTCCCTCTGTTGCTTCCCTGTATTACTTTGATGCTGAAAGTGTTTGTTATTTAAATATACGTACAGTAGTTTATTGACCTTAAAGTTGCATAGATTTTCGCAGCTTATTTTTCATTACTTGGTGGGAATATAAGGCAGTCATGAGCCTCTTCATTCTTTTCATGGCACTTATTCATGACTAGCACTGTAGTCTAAGCTAATATCATAGTTGAGTGTACAAGATGAGCCGGGAAGCCAGTGTATATGTATACAATAGTTCATTTTTATAAGCAGTAGGAGATATTCATTTTTTTGTATCTGATTTCACGTACCTCAGATGGAAAAGAAAAAAAAACTGAGTTCAGTATTTAAGATAGTTTTAATACATTGATCACAAAGCTAAAGTATTATGGCATATTTCAGAAACATTGTCGGGTCACCACAAGTCTAATTGCTGCACATAAATAATAAAATTCCCATAAAACTTGCCAAAATAGTGCCTGTTACAGTACTTATGATTCACGCAGTACAAATATTGCCTTAATAATGTAATAATAAGTTTATTTGAAATGGCCTATGCAATCAGGGTGGAATATTAAACATTGGTCAAGTGTTTTATCAGCCATGCTTGAAACCCACCAAGGATAACCCAGTAAAGCCTCTGTGGCATATTCTCATCAGGGTCCTTCTTTTGGGATCAGGATTGGCTAAGGGCAAGGGGGAGTAATTAGTGTTATTCCAATGATAATTTTAGCATAAGTTATAATTTGCAAACACATGAATATTGTAAAGAACATTTGTTTGTCAGTAACCTGCTTAAAACTAACATTGAAGTGTCTAGTAGTGCAAAAATACATCATCATCTGTGACAGAGGCTATCTGTTGAAGGTACCTTTTCAGATTTTTCTCGAATTAGCACAATATATTTTGGAGTTTGTGTAGCTATCTGTCAGAGTGTCCCTTGTTGTTCCTGTGTAACTCCAGTCTTTCCATTTGAGCATGGCTGTCAACCACAGGTAAGCAGCTGGTTCTGTGGGGCTGTCTTTCAGGTGCAGTTCAGTATAGACACCTTGTATGTGTCTGGTGTTCCCTCCTTGTGGTAGACAGTGTCTCACCAGGGTTGGACCAGGGACCTTCCCATGGTGAGGTGTGGGGAAACATGAGCCCGTTTTGCTCCCTGGTGGACACCGCAGCTGCGTCACTCCACTCAGGGTGCACATTGTCACTTATGTAGGCTCCACATCAGTGTCTATCTGTCTGTACACTTTGTCTACTCGTATGTGTCCATCTGTCATTCTTAACTCGTCATCCATCTTCTCCACAGAGAGCTGCTGTCAGGTGAGGATGTTGCGCACTTTACACCTTCCGTTGGAGTGTGCTGCAATTTTCCAACCGCATTTGTACATTATCATCATCAGCATCACCACCATCCACTCCTGGTAAGTCTGTGATTTTTTTTTTTTTTCCAGTGTTAGGTATTTCCACTGTACATCATCATCAGCAGCATCATATCCACTGCTGGTAAGAGCATGTGTGTGTGTGTGTTTTTTTTTTATTCCAGCATTATGTATTGTCTTCATGGCTTTCACTTTAGATAGCTATTGTAGACAGCCATTTAGACAGTCCTTTTAGTTGCCTTCGGGTCCACTGGGAGCATCTTGTTGGGTCCTCTTTGCTGTTGATGATGATGATGGTCATCTGTACCTTATATAGGGCTGTGGACAGAATAAGAAAGAAGAAAAAAGAGGAGGAGAAAAGTAAGTAGAAAGAAGAAACTGGAAAATAAGAAAAATTTATAGAAGAAGACTTAGAAAAGCAAGGAGGACTGTAAGATGAAGATGAATTACAAATAGAGGAGACTGTTGACTATGGGGAGAGAGAGAGAAAGGAAAGACACATTTAAAATGATCAAGATTAAGATAAGTACAACAATATATATGAGATTAAGAAGAGACATTGCAAATTCTTGACTGAGATGGAGGAAAGGAGGAATATACATAGCAAGAAGAAGAAGGAGGAGAGAAATTAGCACTTTGTAGGAAGGAGGAATATTGATGGCTAGAAGAAAGAGGAGGAGGAGGAGAGAAATTAGCGTTGTTTGGGAAAGAGGAACATAGATGGCAAGAAGAAAGAGAAGAAGGAGGAGGAAGAGTAAACTTAACACTATGAGGGAGAGAGGAGGAAGAGAAAAAGGGGAGGAGTGGGAGAGGGAAGTTGGAAAAGTGGAGGAAGAATGAGAGGAGAAAAGGGAGAAGTTGGAGAATATTAAATTTTAAAAGATTAATGGAAAGATGAAGAGGAAGAAGAATAAGCGAAGGAGGAGGTATAGAAAGAGGAAGAAGGGGAAGAAAAAATGAAAATAAATTAGTGATTTTCTTGACAAAATAAAAAAGATAATTACAGATTGTCCTCTTACTTAGCAGAATAAAACTTAATATAGTACACTGGGTGGTAACCATTTAACCAACCCACAGGTGTTCCTTATGTATCAGCAAGGGGGTTGGCGGAGGGTTAGTGCCCCTCCCAATAAAACAACCAACTCAGAGACAAATGCCCACCCCTTACATGATTATGGCATCTGGCTGTAGATAGATAGTGAGCAAGAGTAAAGTAAAATAGGATTCATTATACTGAAACTGTCAACATGAGACTGATGGTTGGAGTAGAGAAGTATATGAGAGAGGGAGGTGTAAGCTGGGGGGAGGGCAGTGAAATGGCAGGGGACAGGGTGACATGGAGGCGATTTGTTTGTGGCCACTCCTTATGAGATTAAGGCATCCAGCAATAGCTAGATAGATAGTTAATGCGAACTGATTTTAACCTGTTGATTTGGGGTAGATAGCTATAGTAAGGACTGCAAGTGGCACTGCACTAGTTAGGTTGGATTAATTGGAAAAGGTTGCAACAGTAAATTAAGGAAGGTTTGGTAGGGTTGGGTTAGGTAGTTCAGATTATGTAGGTTATGATATTGATGATGTTTGATGAACTTACTTTTTATGAAGTCCATTTAAGCTGCAGTTGTTGAAATAGTAC
>NC_137026.1:36501448-36506448 GCF_032717465.1 Coenobita brevimanus | reverse complement strand
GAGAGAGAGAGAGAGAGAGATCAAGTTAGAAAGACTGAAACTTTTTGAGAGGATAATCGACCGTCGTTATTCCGAACCTCCCTCCCGGACGTCATAACTTTCCCTTGAGAGAGAGAGAGAGAGAGAGAGAGAGTAGCTGGATTGGTAAGCAGTGTTAGGGAAATAGAGATAGAAAGGGAGAGGGATTGACTAGCCGATAGATAGATAGAGGGAATAGCTAAGTTGATAAGATGATAGATAAATGGAGAGAGGAGAGCTGGATAGATAAGCAGAGAGAGAGAGAGAAGCTGGAGAGACTACGAAGACGTGTTAGGCTATACAAGTTGACATTAGAGAATTATCTAACTTCCTGAGAGAGAGAGAGAGAGAGAGAGAGAGAGAGAGAGAGAGAGATTTAAAAGAAGCCTCCGATTCCTTTCACGTCTCACTCACCCCCCCAAATACAAAAAAAAAGAATATACCTCTATATATAAATATTCTTGTGGGCGTAAGAATCTCCTTAGCGCCTTTCCCTTTGCGATTTATTCAAGCCTGTACACATAATGCCTTAAACACGGGGATAGAGCCATTTTATATATTTCTTCATATATCTCGTTTCCTCTTGTCTCTGAAGCCAAGAGTAACAATGGACTTCATTTCTTCTGATTTCCTTTTTCCTTCGTCCCACCTTTTTTTTTTTTTTTTTTTTTTTTTTTTTTTTTTTTGAGCGAGAAAGAAAAATTAATATAGACTACTTTTATTTTTTTTTTTTTTTTTTTTTTTTGAGCGAGAAAGAAAAATTAATATAGACTACTTTTAATTTTTTTTTTGAGCGAGAAAGAAAAATTAATATAGACTACTTTTTTTTATTTTTTTTTTTATTTTTTTTTTTTGAGTGAGAAAGAAAAATTAATAGACTACTTTTTTTTATTTTTTATTTATTTTTTTTTTTTGAGCGAGAAAGAAAAATTAATATAGACTACTTTTAATTTTTTTTTTTTTTTTTTTTTTTTTTTTTGAGCGAGAAAGAAAAATTAATATAGACTACTTTTTTTTTTTTTTTTTTTGAGTGAGAAATAAAAATTAATATAGACGACTATTTTTTTTTTTGAGTGAGAAAGAAAAATTAATATAGACTACTTTTTTTTAATTTTTTTTTTTTTTTGGCCGTTGAAAAAAGGAGGTTTGCCACAATGGGCAGTGTTGTTGTTGTTGTTGTCGTTCTTTTTTTAATAATTGGGAAACGCCTGCTTTTGAAATCTTTGTGACTGTGTGTGTGTGTGTGTGTGTGTGTGTGTGTGTGTGTGTGTGTGTGTGTCTCTCTCTCTCTCTCTCTCTCTCTCTCTCTCTCTCTCTGTCCTTTGATCCTGTTTTATCTATAAGGTCTGTTGCTGTTTGCTTTCCTGTGTAATCCTGTGTAATCCTCCTCCGTATTTGTAGTTGTTCTTTTAGTTCCTCCTCCTCCTCCTCCTCCTCCTCCTCCTTCTCCCTCTCCTCCTCCTCCTCCCCCCTCATAAACATCAATTCCACACACATTGCCTTTGACTCTGAATAAACCTTTTGTCATAGCCTCTACCACCACCCCCCCTCCCCCCACACCACAACCCCCCCACCACACCAACCAACATCACCACCACCTACTTCCCCCACCTCCACCTCTGTTACCTACCCACACCCATCCCACGTTCCCACCATGTCAACTCACCCCCATCTACCACAACCCCTCCCCCCCAACCACTGCTACCACCTCCCCCTACCCCGAACACCATTTCCCCACCTACTTCCCCTACCTATACTACCTGCTTCCCTCCACTGTCACTGCCCCTTCCTCTAACCGCCACAGCCATCCCCCATTCCTATCATCACCGCCACAGCCTTCTCCCTCCTACCACCATCACCACCACCACCATCATCATCATCATCATCATCATCATCAATACCTACCCCTCCCTTCCTTCCCCCACCATCACTACCCCCTCCTCCCTTCCCCACCACCATCACTACCCCCTTCCTCCCTTCCCCCACCACCATCACTACCCCCTTCCTCCACCACCCCCTCCACTACCTGCCTCCCCCCACCATCCCTCCCCTCCCCTTCCCCACCACGAGCCCCAATTCATCTTCCTTCAATGCCGTCTGTCTATTCAGGTGGAAATATTTGAGTACCTGGCTTAATTAGACACGGTTCCAAGTTTTTCATAATTGGAATAAAGGAGGAACCCAAGGCCTTCCCCAGACCGATTTACTCACCGTTGCAGAGGCTTCGCGAGATGGAGGGGTTGGGTCTAGCCTTCATTAACCCCTTCAGTGTGAGAGGACTTCTGCTGAGCTGTCTAGAGAGAGAGAGGGAGAGAGAGAGAGCACTGGATTCAAAGGGTTAATCTGTATGTGTGTGTGTCTGAAGGTCTCTCTCTCTCTCTCTCTCTCTCTCGCACCACTGGCTTCATTATACAGTTCCTAATTTTCAGGTGATGGATGGTCCTTGAGAGAGAGAGAGGGAGGGAGGGAGGGGAAGAACGAGATGGATGAAAAAGATAGATATATAGATAGATAGCCAGGTAGATAAAGGGGGGGTTAGGTGAGCTGGGAGAGAGAGAGAGAGAGAGAGAGAAAGAGAATGGCGTACAGTGTGTGTGTGTTTGTGGGATTTTCTGTGTGTGTCAGCATGTGTACGGGTTGTCATTGTGTGTGTGTGTGTGTGTGTGTGTGTGTGTGTGTGTGTGTGTGTGTGTGTGTGTGTGTGTGTGTGTGTGTGTGTGTGTGTGTGTGTGTGTGTGAGTGTGTGTGTGCCCATGATGTGAGAGTTGCGTGTGTACGTGTGATAATTTAACCCTGTGTATGTCTGCGTGATTTATGTGCGTTTGTGTGTACATTGCCGGATGTCTTCGTGTATACACCTGTAAATTTGCACATGTAAACCTACTGTACGTATATCCGCTCAGGGTGTGTATGTACGTGTGCATTTATGTATGTATGTATGTATATTTACGTGTGTATGTATGCGTGTTCGTGTGTATGTATGTATGTATGTATGTAATTATGTACTGGTATGTATGTGTGTATATTTACGTGTGTATGTATATATGTATGTACGTGTGTATGTATGTATATATATTACGTGTGTATGTATGTATGTGTATTTATGTATGTATGCATGTTGTGTGCGTGTGTATATATGTATGTATGTATTCATCCACCCATACAGTATATACCTCCACCCATCTATCAGTTTATCTATCTGTTCATTGATATCTAACCATTGAGATTTCGTTTGTTTATCTCGTCCTGTCTATCTGTCTGTCTTTATACTCTCTCTCTCTCTCTCTCTCTCTCTCTCTCTCTCTCTCTCTCCCTCCTCATTTTCTTCCTCCTCCTCCTCCTCCTCATCATCATCATCATTATTATTATTATTATTATTATTATTATTATTATTATTATTATTATCATTATTATTATTATTATTATTATTATTATTTTACCCTTCCTTTTTTTGTCTTTCCTCCTATCCTTCCTCCCTCTCTTTCCCTCTTCTTCTCTTCCCTCCTCCTCTTCTTCCTCTTCCTCCTCCTCTTCTTCCTCTTCCTCCTCCTCTTCTTCCTCTTCCTCCTCCTCTTCTTCCTCTTCCTCCTCCTCTTCTTCCTCTTCCTCCTCCTCTTCTTCTCGTTCCTCCTCTTCTTCCTCGTCTCTTCTCGTTCTTCCTCTTCTCCTTCTCGTGCATCCTCTTCTTCCTCTTCTCCTCTCGTTCCCCTTCTTCTTCTTCTCTTCCCCTTCCTCCTCCCCTTCTTCCTCCTCTGTTCTTGCTCCTCTTCTCTTGTCTTTTCTCCTCTTCATCCCATTCTGTTCACGCTTCTCCTCTCTTCTCCCTCCTCTTCTTTCTCTTCTCCTTCCTCCTCCTCTCTTCTCCCTCCTCTTCTTTCTCTTCTCCTTCCTCCTCCTCTCTTCTCCCTCCTCTTCTTTCTCTTCTCCTTCCTCCTCTTCCTCTTCTGTTCTCGCTCCTCCTCCTCTTCTTCTTCCAAGCAGTGTTGTCCCATGAGTGAAGATCAGGTTAGCTTTTTAAATTAGAGAAACATTAAATTTGGATGGTCATTTGCACCCCTCTCTCTCTCTCTCTCTCTCTCTCTCTCTCTCTCTCTCTCTCACACACACACACACACACACACACACACACACACACACATTCTCCTCGTACACACATGCAATAATGTCCTTCTCCTCTTCTCCCCCCTCTCTCTCTCTCTCTCTCTCTCTCTCTCTCACACACACACACACACACACACACATTCTCCTCGTACACACATGCAATAATGTCCTTCTCCTCTTCTCCCCCCCTCTCTCTCTCTCTCTCTCTCTCTCTCTCTCTCTCTCTCACACACACACACACACACACACACACACACACACACACACACATTCTCCTCGTACACACATGCAATAATGTCCTTCTCCTCTTCTCCCTCCCTCCCTCTCTCTCTCTCTCTCTCTCTCTCTCTCTCTCTCTCACACACACACACACACACACACACACACACACATTCTCCTCGTACACACATGCAATAATGTCCTTCTCCTCTTCTCCCCCTCTCTCTCTCTCTCTCTCTCTCTCTCTTTCACACACACACACACACACACACACACACACACACACATGCAATAATGTCCTTCTCCTCTTCTCCCCCTCTCTCTCTCTCTCTCTCTCTCTCTCTCACACACACACACACACACACACACACACACACACACACACACACACACACACACACACACACACACACGCAGCAATTTACCACACAATTTCAAGGGACTCAATTTATGGTTCATGTGAGACGCCTTCTTTCATTGCCTCCTGTTGCATCCTCGTTTTTTCAATTCTTTTTGTTTTGTATTTTTAGTGTTTTTCTTCGCCTTTCTCATCTTTCTCCTTTTTCCTCCATTTTCTCCATTCTCCTCCTGTTTTCTTTCTCCCTCCTTCTCCTTTCTTCTCTCCTTTCTTTCTCCTCTTTTCTCTTTCTTCTTTCGCCTCC
>NC_137026.1:36491448-36496448 GCF_032717465.1 Coenobita brevimanus | reverse complement strand
AGGTTAGTGAGAGAGAAAAAGGAAGAAGAGAGAGAGAGAGAGAGAGAGAGAGAGAGAGAGATCGTGAAAGGAAAGGAGAGGTTATTGAGAGAGAGAGAGAAAGGAGGAAGAGAGGGATCGTGAAAGGAAAGGAGAGGTTATTGAGAGAGAAAAAGAAGGGGGAGAGAGAGAGAGAGAGATCGTGAAAGGAAAGGAGAGGTTAGTGAGAGAGAAAAAGGAGGAAGAGAGAGAGAGAGAGAGATCGTGAAAGGAAAGGAGAGGTTAGTGAGAGAGAAAAAGGAGGAAGAGAGAGAGAGAGATCATGAAAGGAAAGGAGAGGTTATTGAGAGAGAGAAAAAGGAGGGATGAGAGAAAGAGAGAGAGAGAGATCATGAAAGGAAAGGAGAGGTTAGTGAGAGAGAGAAAAAGGAGGGATGAGAGAAAGAGAGAGAGATCGTGAAAGGAAAGGAGAGGTTATTGAGAGAGAAAAAGAAGGGGGAGAGAGAGAGAGAGAGATCATGAAAGGAAAGGAGAGGTTAGTGAGAGAGAGAAAAAGGAGGGATGAGAGAAAGAGAGAGAGATCGTGAAAGGAAAGGAGAGGTTATTGAGAGAGAGAGAGAAAGGAGGGAGAGAGAGAGAGAGATCATGAAAGGAAAGGAAAGGTTAGCGAGAGAGAAAAAGGAGGAAGAGAGAGAGAGAGAGAGAGAGAGAGGGGGAAGGAATGAAAGAGGGAAGACTTGTTGATTCCTTGCTTGGCGGAAGAAAAAGTTAAGTATTTTATAATGCGTACGTAGCCACGAATTTCGCCACAAAAATGCAGATCTGGATTATAAAATGATTCTGATTTTCGTTTCCTTGTCAGTGTTGCCATAGTAGTGATATTTCCTGCACGCCTTTGTCTTTTTTTTGTTTTGAGCGACTTGGAGGCGATTTGTTTGTGGCCACCCCAAGCGGGATTGAGGCGTCTGGCAATAGATAGTTAAAGAAGTTGGCTATTTATGTATCATGGAGAAAAGGGGAGACATAAGGAGAATTAAAGGAGAGAAGCAAGGAGGAAGGAGAGCAGGAAGGAAGGAAGGAAATATTATACTATCCTTGGTTCCGTCTTGTGCGAAGAGAGAGAGAGAGAGAGAGAGAGAGAGAGAGAGAGAAACATGGTCATTAATGCGTGTCATGGTTAGAGGCATAAAGTGTGCCATAGAAAAACGGAGACAGGAAAGAGAGAATTGAATGAGAGGAGAAAAATGGAAGAGAAGAATAAATGAAGGAAGGAGGGAAGGAAAGCAGACGGGAAGGAAGGAAGGAAGGAAAGCAGACGGGAAGGAAGGAAGAAAGGAAAGCAGACGGGAAGGAAGGAAGGAAGAAAGGAAAGCAGACGGGAAGGAAGGAAGGAAGGAAAGCAGACGGGAAGGAAGGAAGGAAGGAAAGCAGACGGGAAGGAAGGAAGAAAGGAAAGCAGACGGGAAGGAAGGAAGGAAGGAAAGCAGACGGGAATGGAAGGAAGAAAGGAAAGCAGACGGGAAAGGAAGGAAGGAAGAAAGGAAAGCAGACGGGAAGGAAGGAAAGCAGACGGGAAGGAAGGAAAGCAGACGGGAAGGAAGGAAGGAAGGAAAGCAGATGGGAAGGAAGGAAGGAAGAAAGGAAAGCAGACGGGAAGGAAGGAAGGAAGGAAAGCAGACGGGAAGGAAGGAAGGAAGGAAGGAAAGCAAGCAGGAAGGAAGGAAGGAAGGAAAGCAGGAAGGAAGGAAGGAAAGCAGGCGGGAAGGAAGGAAGTGTATAATAGCTCACTCCTTGTAGCTCTATTTAAAAAAGCACTTGGTTAATTATGTGTGTCACGATTCGGGCACCATAAGATTTACCAGAGAAGTGAAAAACATGGTGACAAGTTTGATGGAGTGTCTTTGAGGAGTTTTGACACTTGGTTAGGGGGACTTGGGGGAGTTTTTTTGTGTGTGCAGCCAGGTACGTGTTAAATCGAATTGTTTTTATCAGTTTTGGGTGGGTGTGTATTCCAGGAGAAGGATTTCGCTTGGTAGAAACTGATTGCGTGAAGAATGCATGTGCAGGGTGTGGTCAGATACGTGTTATATTGTGTGTGTGTGTGTGTGTGTTTCTCTCCCTCTCTCTCTCTCTCTCTCTCTCTCTCTCTCTCTCTCTCTCACTACTTAATCCCTTACCCTTCGTCTTCCACTCCTTCCTTCCTTCCTTCCCTCCTCTCTTTCTCCTTTATCTCTCCCTCTTTTATCGTTTCCTCCCCTCTCTCTCTCCCTCTCATTCTCTCCCTTCTCTCTGTCTTATTCCTTACTTCCTGCCTCTTGATTTTTATTAAGAAGAAGAACTGCAGATTTGGTTGAGTTTTTCCTCTCTCTCTCTCTCTCTCTCTGTCTCTCTGTCTGTCTGTCTGTCTCTCTCTCTCTCTCTCTCTCATCCGAATACCCAGTCTGCTCCATAGACTTTTCTTGTTTTCCTTGCATATTTTTATTTTATCGAGTGAATGGATGGTATGCATTGTGTGACGTTTGTTGAATAGTTGGCTTTATCTCTTTGTGCATTTATCTATCTATCTGCGTCTCTGTCTATCTGTCTATCTATTCCTCTGCATCTATCTATCTACCTACCTATATATCTATCACTATTTCTCTGCATATTTACTTACTTAACTTTTGCATCTATCTATCTATCTATTGCCAGACGCCTCAATCCCGTTTGGGGTGGCCACAAACAAATCGCCTCCAAGTCGCCCTGTCCCCCGCCATTTCACTGCCAGGGCAACTTGGAGGCGATTGCATCTACCAATATATATCTATCTGCATCTTCAATTGTACCCATATCTATCTTTGTATCTATCTATCCTTTTATCTATCAGTTTATCTGCATATATTTGTCTATCTATTACTCTGTCCAAGTCTAATTATCTATCTATCTGTCTATCTTTCCCTGCCTGTCTACCTATCCATCCATTTATCTATCCATCCGTCTCTGTTAATGTATCTATCTGTCACATTGTCTCGTACTCATGTTACGGAAGCTCCCTAACACCTGTTCCTTAGCGATTTATTGTTGGATAGGGGGGTCATCCTTTTGCACATTATGCAGAGTATGGCCATATTGGATTTTTGTAACGGAGGACAGCAAGGTGAAATAAGCAAAATAAATCGCTTAGGAAAAGGTGTTAGGGAGCTTCCACAACCAGCGAGAATAGGAGACATTGAGTACATGAAGGGTCGCACCGTCAATATTGAATACATGCTTGGGTTGATTTATTTAGGACCGATGTGATGGTAATAAAGATCCCTCCACTCTCTTCCCCTTCCCAATTAGAGATAGACTCTCTCTCTCTCTCTCTCTGCCAGAAGGATCTATGGAGGCACCTATAGAACTAGACAGACAGATAGATAGATAGATAGATAGATAAATAAATATTGTGACTCAGTACCTTGCCTTTAAGATGTGTGTGTGTGTGTGTCAGTGTTTCAGCCTAAGTGTTAATGTGTATGCATCTATGTGCACCATTAAACGTTCCCTCCAAAGCATGTGTACTTGAGTGTGAACGCGTGTGTACGTGTGTGTGTAAACGGTATTATAACTTTTACTACAATCCTCTTACTCTACCGCAACTAATGGAAGAGAGAGAGGGAGGGAGGGAGGGAGGGAGGAGGAGAGAGGAAGGAGGGAGAGAGGGTGGAGGGGAAGGAAGGGCGGAAGAGGCGAAGACAAGAGGGTGTGAGGATGAGAGAGAGAGAGAGAGATGGGGTCAGGATGGGTTGGGATAGGTAAGGTTAGGTTAGACATAGAGGAAAAGGATAGAGAGAGAGAGAAGGAGAGGGAGGGAGAGAGAGAGAGGGATGGAGGAAGGGAGGGAGGGAGAGAGAGAGAAAAGGGAGAGAGAGACAGACAGACAGAGGTGGGGTTAGGATGGGTTAAGTCAGGTCAGATAAAATTAACTCAGGTGAGGTCAAGGGTTAGGGTAGGTCAGGGTACAAATATATATACCAGTGACCTTTTTTTCTAGGCGAACAGTTTCCCTCAGAATTTATTAGACAGACGGCCTTGTGCTCCCATTATTTATCCTTGGTGTTGCTCCCTTGCGGTTTATTCTGGCTTGTTTCTTAAGTAATTTGTTTTGTTTACATATCACGTAGCCGGGAAAGGTGCTGTGATAGATGTTAATGCAGTCTTATGTATCTATCTGTCTATTTATATCTATTGTACGTATCTATCTATCTGTCTATCTATCTATATATCTATTGTACGTATCTATCTATCTGTCTATCTATCTTTATACCATCTATCTATCTATGTCATTTTTTTTTATACACCTCTACATGTCACTTATTAAATTAGTTATGTTAATAGATAGATAGATAGATAAATAGGTGATAGATAGGTCAGTGGACGAGAGGAAAAGCAAATAGACAGTGAGTGAATTAGGTATATTGAGAGAGAGAGAGAGAGAGAGAGAGAGAGAGAGAGAGAGAGAGAGAGAGAGAGAGAGAGACAGACAGACAGACAGAGAGAAAGGTAAGGATAGGTAGACGAAGATACGGATAGATAAATAAAACGATAGATATAGAAGATAGACAGAGATTCGGATATATAGACAGACAGATAGATAGACACAGATACGGATAGATAGATATATAGATAGATACACATTCCAATATCTATCGAAACTGAAGAAATGAATGTTGTAAAAAAATCCAATTACCCTATTAAGGATCTCACACCCATTTTGAAAAGATCTGATAGGCCAATTAGAGGCGGTAACAACCCTATTAGTGTGGTGGTTAATTGGTGAGAGAGAGAGAGAGAGAGAGGGAGAGGGAGGGAGGGAGAGAGAGAGGTGTAGGAGTGTGTGTGTGTTCGTGTGTTGAGAGGGAGGAAGGGTATGAAATGAATATATGTGGGAGTGTAGCAGAGTGTGTGTGTGTGTGTGTGAGAGAGAGAGAGAGAGAGAGAGAGAGAGAGAGAGATTGTGCGTGTGTGTGTATGTGTGTGTGTGTGTGTGTGTGTGTGTGTGT
>NC_137026.1:36476448-36486448 GCF_032717465.1 Coenobita brevimanus | reverse complement strand
AAAAAGGAAGAGGGAGGAAGGGAGAGATGGAGGCAAAGGAACAAGGAGAGGGGAAGGAAGAAAGATTGAGGTAATTAGAGAAAGAAAGAGAGAGAGAGAGAGAGAGAGAGAAGTCCTTAACCCTTTCCTGCACACACTCCTACGTAAAAGAATGTGCTGGGCATTTTTCAGACTTAATTAAGGTGTTGGCCCTAAAGTTCGGACCTAAAGCCTTCGCGACTATTAGCTCGTAAGCGAAAGACAGTACGCTTACTTTCTTTCTTATTTTAGTGGTTATGTATGGGAAGGTACGGAGTTGTCTCTTATATTACATGTGATTGGGTGGGAAAATGTCTGGGTGGTTGTGGTGGTGGTTGGTGGTGGTGATGGTGGTGGTGATGATGATGGTGGTGGTGATGATGATAATGAGATGGTGATGATAATTCGATGGTGGTGGTGGTGGTAGTGTTAGTGGTGGTGTTAATGATGAGGATGGTGGTGGTAATGGTCGTGGTGGTGATGATGATGAGATGGTGGTGGTGGTGGTGGTGGTGGTGGTGATAATGAGATGATGGTGGTGGTGGTGAATGAGATGGTGTTGATGATGATGGTGGTGGTGGTGATGATGATGATGATGATGAATTTGTTTATAGATATGTATAGTAAAATTCGGAGCGTCTTTATATAATACGCATTGGGGAAACTACGCTCATTTACAAGGAAAACGCGTTTATAAGATGAATGGATGGTTCGGGGAAGGGAAGGAGGGAAGGAATGAGAGGCAGGGAAGGAAGATTGGTAGGATGGTTCGGGGAAAGGAAGGAGGGAGGGAAGGAGAGGAATATGGATGGATGGTTGAAGGAAGGGAAGGGAGTATGGACGGATGGTTGGAGGAGAGGAAGGAGGGAAGGAGTGAGAGGGAGGGAAGGAGAGGAATATGGATGGATGGTTGGAGGGAAGGAGGATGGACAGGAGGAAAAGTGGATGGTTGATTGGAGGAAAGGAAGGAAGGGAGGAATGGGAGGGAGGGAAGGAAAGGAAGATTGATGGATGGGTGAATGGGGGAAAGAAGGAAGGAAGGAAGGAAGAAGAATGGATGAAGGAGTAGTTGTATGGAAGGACACTCTCTCTCTCTCTCTCTCTCTCTCTCTCTCTCTCCATTCTACCTTTCACATTCACCCTTTTCCTCTTCCTGTACGCCCTTTCCTTCTTTCTTTCTTTCTCCCTCCTCCCTCTCCCCCGACACAAAAAAATAACAGCGATGTAAAAGCTAACTGCTGCCATTCGCTTACTTGCTCACTTTCACACATCCTCTCAGACATGGCTCTCTCTCTCTCTCTCTCTCTCTCTCCCTCTGTATGTACTGTATATGTCTACCCCTGAAAATACATGCACACATACATGCATACATACACATACATACGTACACACATACATACACACACACACATACACACCCGTCCATCCTGCCACCCATTTATCTATCTTTGTATCTATCATTATTTTTAATCATTCATTCTTTATACCATTATCTTTTCCTCCTCCTCCTCCTCCTCCTCCTCCTCCTCCTCTCTCTTTCTCCTCTTCTCCCTCTCTCTTTCTTCCTCCTCTTCTTCCTCTTCCACCTCGCCCTGTGTCTCTTTCTCTTCTCTCTCTTCCTCCTCTTTTCTCTCTCTCTCTCTCTTTCTCCCCTTCTTTCTCTTCCCACTGTTCTCTCTCTGTCCACCTCCTCCTCGCTCTTCCTCCTCTTCTTTCTCTCTCTTCCTCCTCTTCTTTCTCTCTTCCTCCTCTTCTCTCTCTCTCTCTCTTCTCCTCTTCTCTCTCTCTCTTCTCCTCTTTATCTCTTCCTCCTCTTCTCTCTCTCTCTCTCTCTCTCTCTCTCTCTCTCTCTCTCTCTCTCTCTCTCTCTCTCTCTCTCTTCCTCCTCTCTCTCATCTTCCCTCCATTCTCATCCATCTTCATTTTTTCTCCTCTGATTCACGTCCCATTTCAAACTCCTTACCCTAATTCGTTTCCCATTGTGGTTTATCTTATCTTTGTTATCTCAAGACGATATTATTCTTAAGACCTCGTACTGAAGGGGTTAATATAGGCTGTATCTACCCCCCCTGATAGATACATAGATGGATGGATAGATAGAAAATTGATTCTTGATAGTTGAGGTGTATAGATAGAAGGATAGGTTGATTTAGGTAGATAGATAGGGTTGATTGGCTGATAGATAAGTGGAGAGAGAGAGAGAGAGAGAGAGAGAGAGAGGCTCCCTTACCATCACATCGTTCCTAACCTGATAAATATTCTCTCTCTCTCTCTCTCTCTCTCTCTCTCTCAGTCATATTATTGTTGCTACTACTACTACCACTAGTACGGCTGCTACTATACTACTACTATTATTACCACTATTATTATTATTATTATTATTATTATTCTCCTCCTCCTCCTCCTCCTCCTCCTCCTCCTCCTCCTCCTCATTTCTACCCTTCCACCATTCATCATCATCCTCTTTTTCCTCTGATTCTTGTCCCTTTTCAATCCTCTTATTTTTCTCACACCTTTTCCATTTTTGCGTCCCTCAGTTTTAATCCTTCTCTCATCTTTTCGCTCACTCTCAGATTGCGTCATATATTTTTTCATAATGTATCGTGTTTTATCTTTGGAATCCGATTAGTCTCTCTCTCTCTCTCTCTCTCTCTCTCTCACACACACACACACACACACACACACACACACACACACACACACACACACACACACACACACACACACATACACACACACACATCTCTGTCTCTGTCTGTCTGTCTTTCTGTCTGTCTGTCTGTCTCTGTCTATCTCTCTCTCTCTCTGTCTCTCTCTCTCTCTCTCTCACACACACACTACATCCGTCTGTCATGTCTTTCGCCCTGTTTATCAGTGTATCTATCTATCTATCTATCTATCTATCTACCTTCAGTATCTTTTCGTATCGTTCTATCTGTGTCTGATTTCATCTATCTATCTGCCTATCTATTATATTAGTATCTACATCTATCTGTCTATGTACCTCTCTTTAATTTTACTTACCTCTTGGTCTGTCTGTCTGTCTATCTATCTATCTATTTATACACTCGTGTGTCATTTTAGTTTTCGTGTCTATCTACCAACCATGTATGTCTTTTAGTTATCTCTTCGTCTATCTGTGTCTATCTATTTGTCTATCCATCTATCTGTCTATCTCTCTGTCTGCCTATTTATCTATCTGTCTCTCCATCTATCTATCTGTCTATCTCAATCTATCTATCTGTCTATCTTTCCATCTATTATCCAGGGTGCTCTGCCAATGATAGGCATCTTATTTATTTCCATTCCTGATCCTGTTTAGCGTAGATCTGTTGCCGAGTGAGTTATTCCTTCCTTCCTTCCTTGCCTCTGTCCTTCCTTCCTTCCTTCCTTCCTTCCTTTTCTTTTTCTCTTTTCCTTCCCTTTTTCTTCTTTCCACTTTACCTTCCTTCCTTTCCTCCCTCCCTCTCTCTCTCCCTTCCTTCCTTCCTTTATTCATTCATTCATTCATTCTATCCTTCCCTCCCTCCCTCCCTCCCTCCCTCCCTTCTTTCCTTCCTTCCTTCCTTCCTTCCTTTCCTCCCTCCCACCCTTCCTCCCTCTCCTTCTTCCTTCCCTCCCTCTCTCCCTTCCTTCCTTCCTTCCATTCTCCCTCCCTCCCTCCCTCCCTCCACAAAAACCCATCAGTGCTAATCAGACGGTCGGGAGTTCTGAATTATTTAACCCGGAATAATTTATAACAAGGGTCTTTGCTACCTTCCCTTATTCCACGCTGATGTGATAATTGGGAGCGTCAACCATCCACTCACTTGATGTAGTTATAGTTTCTGGTAGCGCGTCTGTTCTGAGTGACTAGGAAACAGGCATGCGCGCACACACACACACACACACACACACACACAGATACACACACACACACACACAGATACACACACACACACACACACACACACACACACACACACACACACACACACACACACACACACACACACACACACACACACACACACACACAAAGGTACCAGTAAAACACGTACACCTCCAGCCTGAGTTTTTTTATTTATGTATTTTTCTTTCTCTCCTTTCAGGTGTGCAGACAGGTGAAGGAGCGGCCAAGACAGGTAAAAAGCATATATAGTTTCCCTTCCCTCTTACAATCTTCCATCTCAAGTGATCATCCACTTAAATTGCTCCTTTGGATGGTATGTCTCGAATCTGGCTTGCTTTGGGTAGATTTGGGTCATCTTGGGTATGTTTGGGTCACTGAGAGATGAGTTGGTTTCAAAGTGGGTTATGGTAAGGAAATTCGGGTTTGTTTGGGTAAGTTTAGGACAGTTAGAGTTGAGATGGGATTGAATTCGGGTTTGTTTGAGTGCTGGTGAGGTCGTTTGTGGAGTTCAGAATTGATTAGATGAAAATTGAGTTGTTTTGGGTTGAAGTGGGTTTGGCTTGGGTTGACTGGAGTTGATTTGAGGTTAATTCTACGTCGTCGGGAGGTTCTCTGATTGGTTAATGTGAGTTTGAGTACGATTGAGGTCATTTGCGGGGTTAAGAATTGATTAGGGTGAAAGTCGAGTTGTTTTGGCTGAGGTGGCTTTGTGCTTGGGTTGATATGAATTGATTTGGGTTAATTTTTGTCATGGGAAAGTTCATTGATATGCCGTAGGTTAATTTGAACTTGTGTGGGTAATCCTAAGTTGCTATAGGCTGACTGATATGATTGTGTTTGTGTACATGTGGATTTTTTAGGGTAAGTCTGGATTTTAAACAAGATCCAGGCAAGGTAGGAAATAGGAGTGATTAATTTTAAGCATTTGTATAATTTGCCATCTTGATCTGTATAATTCTCTCACTTTCTTATTATTGTCTTTATTTAATCGATTTTCCTCTTATATTTGTACGTGTTCTTAGGTTTTTCTTTTTTTTTGTTATGGATTTAATATATTTCCATCATAATATTTTTACCTGTTCTCAAAATTACACCTTTTAAATTTGCTCAAGTGCTTCTGTTTTTTTTTTTTTTTTAACCATTATTTTTTTTACTTTCATGCAGTTTTTTTTTTCATATCCGTATATATAATTCTTGGCCCTCTTCTTTATTCTCATTTTCTTCCTTCTCTCTTCTCTCATTTTCTCATCAGTTTCTCTAAAAAGCTATGCTAATTTCTTGACCCACTGATTTCCCAATCTTTTGTCATAATTCTTAACCCCTTGACCTGTCCTTTTGTTTTCTATTTTATCTATTGTGTCATCATTTTTTTTTTTTTCCTGATTTTCATATGGTTTCTCAATCCACTTATCTCCCAGTTAACCTTGTCTCTTAACCCCGTGACCTGATCTGACCTGATGTGACCTTACCTGACATGCCCTTATCTTATCTATGACCGCTCCTCCATACCCCTAATCTCCTCCCTGTGACCCCCTCCCCCCCACCCCGCACACAGCCACGCCGCCCTACGAGATACACTTAATATAATACACTTATATACTTAAACACTTACACGCCACTTTAAAATGACATTGAGAATAAGTAAGTGTGAAGTGCATGGTGGAATTAATTTTAGTGTGACAGCTAGTATGCGTTTTCTGTTTAATTCGTTCATACTTGATTACGTTTCCTTTATTAACTGGCTATTTATCAAGCTCATTATCTGGTCTCATTTATTTATTTTATTACACAGCCCCACTTATAATAACATTGAGATAAGTGTAAAGTGTCATACAGAACTCTTTTACCTTGTCACTTAAATACAATCTTTTTTCGTGTTACTTATTAACCTCTCATATGGTCTTAAGTACTTACAAACACACAACCCTGCTTTGTAGTAACATTGATATTAAGTGTGAAGTGTCACGAGGAATCCTTTAACTTAACACATACATATACTTTTCTGTTGCTTAAATTCTCTTTTAGGTCTTACATACATATTACTTATAACTTACAACTCCACTTTGTAATGACATTGACAAGAAATGTACGATGATTGAGTTCCTTTAGCCTGCCCTCAAAAATACACGTTTTCTGTCGCTATTTCTTGCATTTTCTGACATTCTCTTCAACATTATCGTCATTATGCACAAGACTACAACTTCTATGGATAATATACGGTGATATTTATTAAGTACGAAGATACGATGGATTATTGTCGTGAATATGGTTGGGGAAAAGTGTTGGACGGGTTGGGAATACAGGAAAATGAGGATATACAGGATATACAAGTTCCAGTTACGTTCAAGACATGTTTGGAGCGCGTCTCAAACCCTCTCTGCTCACGTTAGAATTAAGCGCTTGGATAAGGGAATAAAACTGATTAAAGAAGTTGAATTAAAGTTAGAAATAGTAGAGAACGTAAATTTACTGACTTGTGTGTGGTAGAACTTAATATAGAAACGTTTTGATATAGGTTAGGTGTCTAGATTTGTGAAGGAAGCTTTATAGGACTGGGTAAGGGTGTTTGGTAGCAAATCGATTGGTTGGGGGATGATTAAGGTGGTGGTTTCAGGGTAAATAGTAACTACCCTGACAGATTTGATAGTTTGAGCATAGTCGCCAAAGTACCAAGTGATTCTTCGCGACTAGTTAGGAAAATAGTCGCGGAATTCCGTGCCGAGTGGGTTTAGGTTTGAACTGATGGGATAGCAGACAGCCTCGCATTGTTAAAGAGTTCTTAGAGCATAGAGCTAGACAGAGCATGACAGTGCGAGAAGTGGGTGAAAATAGTGGAATTTACATGTCGAAAACTTACTGTACAGGCTAATGTCTCGAACAGGTCGTGGAACGAAGCGAGAGGGACTGAGACGTACCGAACAGGTTTGAAACGCATGGAACCTCTTAGATCAGGGTATATAAGGGTATGTTAGGGTGGGAAGGGCATGAGAGTGGGGCAGGTGTGCGAGGAAGGTAACAGCATCGTGTCTGCAGTGTGGTGTGACCCTTTACTGGGGCAGGTTCAGGAGGGGCTGTGGCACCTCCGCGTCGCCGGTCAGCGCTAGGGTGGATGGGGCGGAACGCTTGTAGATGTATCGCTTGTCGTAGCCACCCAGTCTTACTCCACCCAGTCCACTTCCACTGCTGGTGCTCATTCCACCCTCTGCAACACGCTCCAGAATCTGAAATGGGTGGATCAGGTTAGATTGAGGCCATGCTAGCTACGTTGTCGATAAACTCCTATACTTGATGGACAGACTTCACTACCCAGTCTCACTCCACCCAGTCCACTTCCACAGCGACTCATTCCACCCTCCTTAACATGCTGTGCAGAATCTTAGATAGGTGGGGTGGGGTAGGTAGGTTGTGGCTATGGCTAGTTTCACACATATAGGTCCAATCACTAATACTTTAATGTGTGTGTGTGTGTGTGTGTGTGTGTGTGTGTGTGTGTGTGTGTGTGTGTTTTAGAACCCACTAGGTATAAAAAAAAATCCACACATAGTTAAACTCGACATGCCACTCTTCCCTTAAGCGATGGTGAGGCGTAGGCACAAAGAGGGACGCCGCCTAATTCTTCCCACACTATATTCGTACCCTTGCAGTTTAAGCAGCCCGTCTGCTAACAAAGGAGAGAGCATCATCTTGTACAATACTCCAGGTGTTACGACGGCCCAACACGCACCTGTATGTGTGTGTGTGTGTGTGTGTGTGTGGGTGGGTGGGGGTGTGTCTTGTTTTATTGTGTGTGTGTGTGTGTGTGTGTGTGTGTGTGTGTGTGTGTGTGTGTGGGTGTGTCTTGTTTTATTGTGTGTGTGTGTGTGTGTGTGTGTGTGTGTGTGTGTGTGTGTGTGTGTGTGTGTGTGTGTGTGTGTACTGCTTTGTGTTGAGAGTTGAGAGTTTCTGATCTGTCCCATATTATAAGTGGCTTTGAGACTCCTTAACACCTCTTCTTTACCGATTTATGCTGCCAATAATTACACTTATGTCCTTGATGTAAATTATATCAGTAGTAAATAATTATAACGTGGATGAGACTGGTGTAATATGCAGACTAGATCGCTGAGGAAAAGGTGTTACGAAGCCTAGATATGATCCCGGGTTCGATTCCGGACTAAGGCAGCGAAGGGCAGGTGTAAAGACATAGCTCCTTCACGTCCGCAAATCCGCTCATCCCAATCCCTTCCATGCATACATACATACAGATGAACACATACATACATTGACACACACACACACACACACACACACACACACACACACACACACACACACACACACACACACAGGCAGACAGACAGACGGTAGATAGATAGATAATGTGACAAATAGACAGTATGTATAATTGAATTTGGCGCCAATATTGTTTTTATATATCTTGGAAGGAACATTCTTGCAGACTTCTGGCCTTTGGTTCCTTCTTCTTTGCGTAAAAAAATAGTAAAATGAAAAGACCACACCCTACCACAACACACCACACCACACTCTACCACAACACAGCACACCACACCACAACACAACACAGCACACCACACCACAACACAGCACACCATACCACACCACAACACAGCACACCACACCACACCACACCATACCACAACACCACACCACACCATACCACAACACACCACACCACACCCTACCACAACACACCCCACCACGCCATACCACAACACACCACAACACCACGCCACACCACACCACACCACACCATAAAGATAAATGATAACTGACAGGGAAGTAGATGTGGAATTAAGTAAAAGGGAAAATCGTGAATATATCTGAAGTCACATACCTCCTTCAGCATATCTCTAATTTCTTGAAGACGTGCGTCGTCGCCTCGGGTGGGGAGGTAACGCCCCTCGCATAGGCCGGCAAAGCACACCACCACAGCCACCACACACACCAGCCACCTCGCTTGCCACATAGCTGAGGAGGACGAGGAGACTGGGTTAGAGAGAAGGTTTTACTTATTTAGCTTGGGTAGATCTGGGAATGTTTGGGTACATCTGAATAGGTTTGGGGAAGTTTGGGTAGGTCTTAGTTGGTTTGGGTAGGTCATGGTAGTATGTTTGGGTAGATTTGGGTAGGTAGTAGGTTTGGGTAAGGCTGGGTTAGTACTGCACATTTGCAACATATATAATTATCTCATTTCTAGGGCACCGTTACATGAAGATCCACATCACATTCTTACTCACCCTACCCCACCCTCCCTCATCACTCACCCTACCTCACCCTCACCTTCCCTCACCACTCACTCTGCCTTACCCTGCTTCACCCTACCTCACTCTGCCTCACCCTGCCTGACCACTTTGTATAGGAGTCTTCATCCATCATATTATGCTACCCACACCACACCCGACCTTATACCACTCTCCCATACCTCTCTCTCTCTCTCTCTCTCTCTCTCTCTCTCTCTCTCTCTCTCTCTCTCTCTCTCTCTCTCTCTCTCTTTAATGAGAGACAAATACCAGGCCTATTGTCACGTCTTAATGACTCTCTTGACACTCATTAGCATCCTCCCCCCCCCTCCCTTCCTCTCGCCATCCCTCCTTCCCTCCCTCCTTCCTCTTCTCCTTCCCTTCCTCCCCCCTCCCTCCCTTCCTCCGCTCCCCCTTCCCTCCATCCCTTTTCTCTTCCTTCCCTCCCTCCCTCTTCTCTTTCACACTTTTTCCCTTCCCCTTCCCTCCCTTCCTCCCCTCCACCTTTCCTCCCTCCCTTCCTCTACTTCTCCTTCCCCCCATCATTCCTTTCCTCCTTCCCCTCTCCTTCTTCCATCACGTGTCTCCCTTTCTCCACCCTTTTCTCTCCCTCGTCTCCATTCTCCCTTCTTACCTCATCTACTTTTCTTTCCCTCACATTCTCTCTTTCCTTCCTCTCTATTCCCTCTCCCTTCCTCCCTCCTCTGCTTTTCTACCCCCCCTTTTCTCCTCTTTCTCTCCCCCCTCCTCCCCACTCCCCCCTCATTTCCTCCCTACGTCTATTCTCTCCTCTTCCATTTCTCTTCTTCCTACCATTCCCTTCCTTTCTTTCCTTCCCGTAATAACTCCT
>NC_137026.1:36451448-36453948 GCF_032717465.1 Coenobita brevimanus | reverse complement strand
AAAGCCCCTGACAAGACGAGACTCTCTCACTCTCTCACTTTCTCACTTATTTTTCCCTCCTCTCTCTCTCTCTCTCTCTCTCTCTCTCTCTCTCTCTCTCTCTCTCTCACACACACACACACACACACACACACACACACACACACACACACCTAATTATATCTACCAGAGAGAGAGAGAGAGAGAGAAGGAAAGAAAGAAAGAGAGTTGGTGGAGAAAAAGGAAAGAAGGTAATGTTTAAATGAGATAAAAGAAAATGAGAGAAAATTAAAGAAAGTGAGAGAGAGAACAGCGTGAGGCACTCAAACACCAAGACACACATCATGCATACTTTATTTCTCTCTCTCTCTCTCTCTCTCTCTCTCTCTCTCTCTCTCTCTCTCTCTCGTAATCCTTTTATTCCGTCCTCCTCCTCCTGTTGTCGTCCTTCCTTCCTTCTTCATTCCTTTTCTCCCTCTTCCTTTTCCTCCTTCCTCCTCCTTTTCTTGACTCCTCTTCCTCCTCACTCTTTTCTCCTCTTCCTTCTCTTCCTTCTTTCTTTCCCTCCCATCATCATCTTATTCCTTCCTTTCTTCCTTCCTTCTTTTCTCTCCATGTTCCCCTTTCCTTTCGTATCGTCAGTATTCTTGTCTTCTTCCTTTACTTCCTTTCTTCCTTCCTTCCATCTCCCCTTCATTTTTCTTCTCTCTCATCTTCCTTTACCTCCTTTCTTCCCCCCCTCTTTCTCCTTCCCTCCCTCCCCCCTTCCTTCCTTTCCTACTTACCTCTCTCATCTTCTTTTCCAGCCTTCCTTCCTTCCTGTCTCCTTCCTCTTCTAGTTTTTCAGAGCTCTCTCTTCCCTTGGCTTTCTTTTTTTTTAATTTCCTTAGTTTTCCATTACTCCACATCCCTTCACCGCTCTCTCCTTCTCTCCCCTTCCCTTCCCTTCCCTTCCCTTCCCTTCCCTTCCCTTCCTTTCCCTTCCCTTCTTTTCTTGTCCCTCGTTATTTAACTGTTGTCATTTCTGCTTTTTACTCCCTTCCTTTCCCCTCTCTATACTTCTTTTCTCTTCCCCCCTCTACCCTCCCTTCTCTTTCCTTCCCCTCTTCTCCTTCCCCTCCCCTCTCCTCCCTTCCCTTCCCCTCTTCTCGTTACCCTTCTTTTTCCCCTCCCCTCCTTTCCCTTCCCCTCCCTTCTCATCCCTTGCCTTCCCTGTCGTGTTGTAAGCTGGTGTGTCCTGCCTTCTCTAATCTGCTCCTCTGTAATACTCCTTGCTCCTTAAGTCACTCTTCCTTACCCTATTACAAGCCCTCCTTACCTTTACATTCCTTCCCTTCCCTTCCCTTCTTTGCCCTTCCCTTCCTTTCCCTACCCTTCCCTTCCTTACCCTTACATTCCTTTTCTTGCCTTCCCTTCCCTTCTCTACCTACCTTTCACCTGTTTCAAACCTGTCTCTCTCTTATATTCCTCCCCTCTCCCCATCCTTCTCACTCCCCTCCTTCCCTTTCCTTCCTTTCTTCTTTCTTCTCTCATCATCCCCCCCCCCTTTTTCCCCTCTTCCTTCTCCCTTTCTTTTAATGGTCTCCAAGTTTGCCTTATCCCATCCTATTCTTCCCTACCCTGCCCTACTCTACCTTGCCCTGCCCTGCCCTGCCCTTCACTAATCTCCTTTGCAACACTGGTCAGCTTTTGTAAGGAACTCTGCTCTGTTTCAAACCTGCCTCCCCTTCACATTCCTTTCCTTTACCTTCCTTCCATTCCTTTCCCTCCCTTCCCATCCTGCCATTCCCTTTCCCTCCTACCACTGGCCTCCCCTCCTTCCTTTCCCATCCCCTCTCAGTCCTCCTTACTCTGCCTTAATATTACTTTCATTCTTATCTTTTCCTTCCCTTCCCTTCCCTTCCCTTCCCTTCCCTTCCCTTCCCTACCCCTCCTTTCCTTTCATGCTTTTCCTTACTTTCATTTTCTTTCTCTACTCCCACCTGTTATTCTCCTTCTTTCTTGCCCTCCTCCCTTCCTTTCCACATCCTTCCCTTTCCTCCTTTGTCTTTCCCTCACAGTTTTTCCTTCCCTCCCTCCTTCCTTCCTTCCCTCCTTCCCTCCCGGTGACACACACTCCCAGTAGGGCACACAACTTCCTGGTCTCCTTTCCCCTCCTTCCTTTTGCCTTTCCTTCCTTTCCTTCCCTTCTTCGTTTTCTCCTTCTCTCCTTCCCAACTCCATATATTCATCTTTTCTCTCCTTACTTTCTCTTACCTTCTGTTTCTTCCTTCCTCAACCTCTCCTTCTCCCTCCCCTCCATTTTCTTCTCACCTGTCCCTCCCTCTCCCTCTCAGGCTCCCTTCCTTCGCTCCCTCTCCCCTCCTCCTCTCCCTCTTCCTCCCGTCCCTCTCCCTCTCTCATTTCTCCCAGTGACACACATCTAGTAGGATGGGAGACTCCAGTGATCTTTCCTTCCCTCCCTCTCCCTCCCTTTCCTTTCCTTCTCCCCTTATCCTTCCCTCCCCATTTCTTCTCTCCC
>NC_137026.1:36433948-36446448 GCF_032717465.1 Coenobita brevimanus | reverse complement strand
TGTGTGTGTGTGTGTGTGTGTGTGTGTGTGTGTGTGTGTGTGTTTAATAGATACACACACAGATAGATAGATAGAGAGAGAGAGAGGGGTAGATAAATCGAGAGAGGGGGGGGAACCAGAGAGAGTAAACTTTTATCAAATCCTTTAATCCATCAATCCGTCATCCCAAAATCCATTCTCTTCCAGATTTACCTTCTCTTCGCTTCATATACATCGCCATCTCACCCAGTTGTACAGTCGCGGGCAGTAGTTCCTTTACACATAGGAGGATGCGAAGTAATGGCAGGAGTTTGTAAAATATTTGAGTATTGGTGGGTGGGGTTGGGTAAGTGTGTGTGTGTGTGTGTGTGTGTGTGTGAGAGAGAGAGAGAGAGAGAGAGAGAGAGTACGTTTCTGTTTGTGTGTGTGTGTAAGAGAGAGAGAGTACGTTTCTGTTTGTGTGTGTGTGTGTGTGTGTAAGAGAGAGAGTACGTTTCTGTTTGTGTATGTATGTGTGTGTGTGTGTGTGAGAGAGAGAGAGAGAGAGAGAAACAAACACCAAGACATTCCCAGTGTGTGGAAATAAACAAGAAGACCCTGCTAAGTGATTTACGTGACTAAGTTAAAACAATATGACTCGCCATCTATCTATTTATCTATCTCTCTGTCTGTCTGTCTATCTGTCTATCTATCTATCTATCTGTCTGTCTATCCATCATTATCTGTCTATCTATCTATCTATCTGTGTCTGTCTATCCGTCATTATCTATCTATCTATCTATCTCTCTGTCTGCCTCTCTGAACCCCTTTACATATCTGCTTATATTTGTGTCTGTCAGTCCATCTGTCTATCCATCTGTCTATCTAAATCTTTTTATCCCTTTACTTATCTCTGTCTATCTATATTTCTATCTATCATTCTATCTATCTATCTATATGTCTGTTTATCCCTTTAGGTATTTATTTATTTATGTGAACAATTATCAGTCCATCTGTCTATCTATCTATCTATCTGTCTTTCTCTCCATTCATCTATCTCTGTCTATCTGTTCGTAATCTTTCGTTGTATCTATCTGGTTTTTGTCCAAATGCTAGTCACGAAGAAGTGCTCAGGAAAAGATGTTTAGGGCGAAAATCTGGTACTAGTTAGAGATTGGCCCGTCTTGTCGTGGGTGGTGGAGTCCCTAAGACCATTTCCTAAGCGATTTATTTTGCGTACTACACCTTACCGTCCTCTTCGGTGTTATATAAATCCTTCTAGTGTGGCCATACTCTGCATAAATCGCTTACAGAACGATGTTACCCAGCCAAAAATAAATCACTAAGGAAAAGGTGCTAGGGAGCTTGTGAGAATATTCTAGGATATTTTTAAGTTATTACGATGAAATTACAGTCACATTCCAAAATAAATCACTACGGAAAAGGTGCTAAGGAGCTTGTGGAAATATTCGAAGATACTTTTAGGTTATTACGATAAAATTACGCAACCACCTACAAAAATAAGTCGCTAAGGAAGAGGTGTTACGGCGCTTGTGGGAATATATTAAATATTAGGATATATATTCGGATGACAGGGCAGGGTCATCAGCCTGAAGTCCACTGGGTTCACGTGGAGATGAGGTGTAGCCACAACAAGATCTGTTTGTTTATCTATCTATCTATATATCTGTCTTTCCATAGCCAGACGCCTTAATCCCGTCAGGGGTGACCACAGACAAATCGCCTCCATGTCGCCACGTCCCCTGCCATTTCGCTGCCCTCCCTCCAACAATCTTCCCCCCTCTCTCTCATATACTGCACCTCTCTCCTCCGTCACTCATACACCCTTATCTATCTGTCTATCTATCTGTAGCCAGACCCCATAATCCCGGAAGGGGCAGCCACAGACAAATCGCCCCCACGTCGCCCTGACCCCTGCCATTTGACCGTCCTCCCCCAACCTACACCTCCTCTCATAGACCTCTCCACTCCATCCCTCCATATCCTCGATCCTCTCCCTCTTCTCCTCTCCACCTCACTCACGTACACTCTCCTAGTTAGTCTCTTTTCACCTCATACTGAAGTCAGGAATATGTGTTAAGATTCCGGTAGTCTCAGTGCTTCATAGGAATAATTTATAATATTTTTAGACATTGCGGTGAAGTATTACGAACCTGGAAGAATTAATTGAGGTGTTGCCATTTGGTGTCACTATTAGACGCAGGAACACCTCAACGAGCGTACCTGTCTGTTTGTTTGTGTCGTAAAGTATTATTAGATGCGGGAACATCTCTAAGAGCGTACCTGTTCGTTTTCGTTTGTTTGTGAGGTAAATGAGGTGGTTCACGTCCGTAGACTTTATCAGTTTTAGCGACGTTGTATTAGTGAATGGATTAACACACTAAATTTAACACAACGCCGCTTTTAACTCAAGGTATTGGGCCGTGTGCTAGTTTTTTACCTACATACAAAAACGCACATGGAGGTTAAAGTACACATAGAGGCACATGTATTCACACACATATAATTCACACACACACACTTTGTCACTTGTTGCTGCTGTCGGTGTTATTGTGATTGAAACTGACTCTGTACCTGAGGATTTAGATGTACCAATAGCCTTCTCTCTTTACTTCACATGTAGATATCGTGTTACTGTCTATCTATCTATCTGTCTATCTTTCTGTCTATCGCCAGACGCCTTAATCCCATAACGGGTGGCCACAAACAAATCGCTTCCATGTCGCCCTGTCCCCTGCCATTTAGCTGCCTTGCTCCCAGCTCACACACCCCTCTCTCATATACCTCTCCACTCCTTCCCTCCATCTCATCCTTGGCTTTCCCTTCCCTCTCCCCCCTCTACCTCACTCCCATGCACTCTCCTCGTTAGTCTCTCACTCCCCATCCCCCCAACTTACACTTCATCCCTCCATGTCATCTTTGACCTCCCCCAGCCTCTTCCTCCCTCCACCTCACTAATACACTCCTCGTTAGTCTTTCACTTTCCATCCCCTTCTCTCATATACTCCATCCCTCAATCTCATCCATGGCCTCCCCCTTCCTCTCTCCGCTCCACCTCACTCACATACACTCCTCGTCAGTCTCTAGCTCTCCATCCTCTTCTCTCATATACCTCATCCATCCATCTCATCCTCCCCCTTCCTCTCCCCGCTCCACCTCACTCACATACACTCCTCGTTAGTCTCTAGCTCTCCATCCTCTCTACATGGCAATCACATAACATGATAATCAGTTACAACCTCGCGAAGACAGACATGAGGAGAGTGAGGGAGGTAGTAAGCCTGTGTGTGTGTGTGTGTGTGTGTGTGTGTGTGTGTGTGTGTGTGTGTGTGTGTGTGTGTGTGTGTGTGTGTGTGTGACCGCTGCAGGATTTACTATCTTGGCCCCTATCCAGACTCTTGCTAAAGCTCATTCCACGCTGGTTTACTTAATATATTTCATCTATCTATCTATCTATTGCCAGACGCCTCAATCCTGTTTGGGGTGGCCACAAACAAATCGCCTCCAAGTCGCCCTGTCCCCCGCCATTTCACTGCCCTGCTCCCAACTTTTTAAAACCACAAATACACCGTGAAGGATGATTTTGAGTCTTATAGGTCGGTAGATTGATAGATAGGTAGATAGATAAATAGATTGGTAGGTAGGTTGATCGATACTGTAGGTAGGTAGGTAGGTTGATAGATAAATAAGTAGGTAGAGAGATATATAGGTAGGTAGGTTGATAGATAAGTAGGTAGGTAAGTTGATAGATAGATAGACAGGTTGGTAGATAGATAGGTAGATAGATTTAAAATGAAGGAATATTATTAACCAAGTAGACTCAATTTCTTAACTAAAACTGAGTGACTAGTAACCAAGGAGATCGGGAAAATAGTAACTAAGAACACTGATGGATTAGTAACCAAGGAGACGCATTTTCTAAACTCTCTAATATTTTAGTCGCCCCCCCAAAAGATCAGGGGAATATAAGGAAGGAATATAAGGGTTGGCAGCAAGATTAGGGGAAAGAATATGAGTGAACAGATTAACACTCTGAATTTAACATATTTTAACGAAGGATGGAGCTGTGTGTGTTAGTTTTTCTATACGTACACAAACGCACATGAAGGAGAGATAAACGTACATGTACCTAGTCACGTATGTATTGCACGCACGTACACCCGCCACACATACGTACATACACAGTGTAAGTTAAATTGCACTAAATACGTACATAAGTGTTCATATGAAGTATACACGTCATACACAGATATATTCAGTGACATACATAAAACTGCCCAACACACACACACACACACACACACACACACACTCCTGTCAAAACGCACACACTTATTCCCTACCTGCTGTAAGGTGTGTTGTAGTTTCGGGAGGAGAGGTCTGTGAGGTCCCCGACTTGCGAGCCGTTTGAGTGCGTTTGCGAGTGCGTGCGCGGGAGGACGAGGTGCAGACGGCGAGAGGGAGTGCGTGAGAGTGTGGGGCTGGGTCTTGGGGCGTGAATTCGGGCGTAGTGGCCGTGGTCCGGGCTGGGCAGGGCTTTTATAGTGTCCATGAGTGGCTGACTCCGCCCACCTTTACACGGGTCCCCTTCCCCCACACTCCTCTCTCCCCCTCTTTCCTTCCCTCCCTTGCCTCCCTCCTTCCTCCCTCCCTCAGTTCTAGCTCCTCCTTCCCACCTACTCCTTCCCTCCTTGCTCCTCCTTCTTTCCCACCTACTCCTTCCCTCCTTCTTTCCTTCCTTTCATTATATCCTTTTCTCTGCGTACCTACATACCAACCTCCCCCTTCCTCCTTCCTTCTTTCCTTCCTTCCTTCCTTCTTTCCTTCCTTCTTTTCTTCCTTCCTTCCTTCTTTCCTTCCTTCTTTTCTCCCCTCCTTCCTTCTTTCCTTCCCTCCTTCCTTCTTTCCTTCCTTCCTTCTTCCCTTTCTTCCTTCCTTCCTTACCTCCATCCTTCCTTTCCTTCCTTCATTCCTATCTAGGAACTTTCTTCTTCCATCACGTGCCTTCTCCTCCTCCTCCTCCTCCTCGTCTTTCTTCTTCTTCCCTTCTAGACTCTCCCTCCTTCCTCCACCTGCCTTCCTTTCTCCCTTCCCACCTTTTCCTCCCTTCCTCCTTCCTTCATCATTTCCTTCTTATCCTATCTTTATCTGTGACTCTCTCCCTCTGTCTCTCCTTCAGAATCGCCCTTTCCTTCCTTCCTTCCTCCCTCCCTCCTGCTTTTCCTTCCTCCCTTCCTTCCTTCCTTCCTCCCTCCCTCCTGCTCTTCCTTCCTCCCTTCCTTCCTTCCTTCATTTCATTCTTCCTTCCTTCATTTCTATGCTATCCTTAAACACCCCACACTCTCCCTCCCTCTCTCTCTCTCTCTCACCACCCTTTCCCTCCCTACCTCCCTCTTCCCTCTCCTTTTCCTCTCCCCCTGTCTGTCTGTCTGTCTCTCACTGTCTATCTATCTGTCTGTGTCTGTTTATATCTATCTGTTTCTCTATCTACTCCCCACATACCCCTGTCCCCCCCCCTCCCCCCATTTCTTCACTCCGCCTACACCGCCCACCTAACCACGCCCCTTCTCTCTTTCTCTCCATCCTTCCCTCCATTTATCTCCCTCCTTCATCTCTCTTCTCTCCATTCTCTCCCATTTCCCTCCATACTTAATTTTTGGAGAGATATAGAAGAGATTTTATTAGGCAAATTTAAACTCAAAATACACACGAGGATATAAGCCCCGCCCCTTGACCTTATGACGTCAGAGATCCCGACCAATGGGAGGCGGGGAAACTAATGACGTCACCCCCTGGCCCCGCCCACTGTCTTAACCCTTCAGTGCCGTGACATACTTTGCTGTTATTGAGACTGTTTATATTTTTATTATTATTATTATTATTATTATTATTATTATTATTATTATTGTATTATCATTATTGATGTTGTTGGTATTATTATTATTATTATTATTATTATTATTATTATTAAACATCCTATACTCATTTTAGTCTAACTTGGCCCAATATTGCCACCTCCATCATAAATCTAGAGTTATAGCCATAGATTAACACTAGAAGATGATGCTAGTCACGAAGAAGTGCTATGGAGGGGATGTGGAGCCGTAACACTGTCTCTTCAGCCACTTAGCCACGTGAAATAAGCTGCAAAGGGACGGAAATTTGGACCAAGGTAAGGTGAAAGAACAATAGTCACGAAGAAGTGCTGTGGAAGGGATTAATGAGAGTTATCTAATCCCATAATTCCAAAAAATCCCTTAATTCCAAAAAAATCCCTTAATTCCAAAAAAAATCCCTTAATTCCGAAAAAAATCCCTTAATTCCGAAAAAAATCCCATAATTCCAAAAAAAATCCCATAATTCCGAAAAAAAAAATCCCATAATTCCGAAAAAAATCCCTTAATTCCAAAAAAAATCCCATAATTCCAAAAAAATCCCTTAATTCCGAAAAAAATCCCTTAATTCCAAAAAAATCCCTTAATTCCAAAAAATCCCTTAATTCCAAAAAAATCCCTTAATTCCGAAAAAAATCCCTTCCTCTATGACTATACTCCGGTCACCTTAAACTGGCTTAAATTTTCGTCCATTTGCAGCCGATGTTGTGTAGATCAGTGGCAGGAAAAGGCGATTCTCAGGCTCTATGTCCTTTCCATAGCACTTCTTCGTGACTAGCTTCATATCAGACTAAAAAAGGGTGGAGGAAAGGGCAATGCTCCGGCTCTGTATCCATTCCATAGCACTTCTTCGTGACTAGCATCGTGTCATGGTAAAAAGAGTACGGGAAAGAACAATTCTCTGGCTCTGCATCCAGTCCATAGCACTTCTTCGTGACTAGCATCATATCAGAGTAAAAAGAGTAAAGGGCAATTCTCCGGCTCTGCATCCTTTCCATAGCACTTCTTCGTGACTATAGTACTCTCGCCTTAGCTTGGTCCAGATTCTACATCTTTTCCATAGCACTTCTTCGTGACTAGCATCATACTAGAGTAAAAGGAGTAGAGGAAAGGACAGTTCTCTGGCTCTATATCCTTTTCACAGCACTTCTTCGTGACTAGCATCATACTAGATTTAAAAAAAGAAAGAATGTAGACACGAAAGGACATTTCTTTGGCTGTATCCTTTCCATAGCACTTCTTCGTGACTAGAAAGGACAGTTCTCTGGCTCTAACCTTTCCATCGCACTTCTTCTTGACTAGCATCATATTCCAGTGTTAATCAATCGTTACAACGCAGGAGTCAAGATGTAGAGGGCAATTTGAGTTCAAGTTAGAGTAATGAGGATAAAATTAAATTGGTTATTGGTAGAGAATATTAAATGAAAATATATAATTGGATTGAAGGGGTTTATCAGCCAATAGGAGGGGCCGAAACCCGTGACGTCACCCCTATGGCCCTCCCACTAACTTAATCAGCCAATGGGAGGCGGCGAAGTTCATGATGTCACTACGCTCCTCCCACTAACCTAATCAGCCAATGGGAGGCGGAGAATTTCATGACGTCACTCCAAAGCTCCTCCCCAATTAGCCAACGGGAACCGCCGAAATTCATGACGTCACTCCAAAGCTCCGCCCATTATCCCTACCAGCCAGTGGGAGACGCCGTTATGCGTGACGTCACACCCCTTAACTCCTCCCACAATCCACCAGCCAATGAGAGGCGCCATAAATCGTGACGTCATATCCTAAGCCCCGCCCCTTGGAAATCACTGACCATTTTTTGTGTGCAGATTGTGGGTGTAGGAGGGGGGGTGAGTGTGTGTGTGGGTGTACAGGGGGTGAGAGAGAGGAAAGAAGCACACACACACACACACACACACACACACACACACACACACACACACACACACACACACACACACACAAATCTCGCACTTTTCCACCTTTTCACCAGTCAATTATCTCCGCATCTGTTGTTCACTCGGGCATCCGCGCTTGAGCCAGTCTATCGTGTAATTAGCTTGTGTTACCTACATCATGGACAGGTGTGCTGGTAGATAGATAGGTAGATAGATAGATAGATAGATGGTAAGGAAAATATGTGGAGGGTGGATAGGCATAGTGATAAAATTGACACACACACACACACACACACACACACACACACACACACACACACACACACACACACACACACACACACACACACACACACACACACATCATTTCTCTTCACTACCACACACACACACATACATTTTCCAGGAGCATTTTTCTGTGTGTACTCAGTTCCTTGGGGGATGGTGGGTGACAGGGGTACAACAGTAATAACAATAATAATAATAATAATAGTAAGAATAATAAGCATGTGATAGTAGTTGTGATAGTAATACTGATGATTGTAGTAGTAGTAGTAGTGGTGGTAGTGGTGGTGGTGGCAGTAGTAGTGGTGATATAAATAATAATAGTAATAATAATGATGTTTGGAATGATGATAGTAATAGAAATATGATAATAATAATAATAATAATAATAATAACACTACGACTTATAGAGATTAAGGTGAAATATAAGAAATTTTGAAGGAATAATTAAAACATTCTCTCTCTCTCTCTCTCTCTCTCTCTCTCTCTCTCTCTCTCTCATAATGTGGTGTACTGCAGACCTTGTTTCTTAAAGTGGCCACCAATGACCCCATCTCTCTCTCTCTCTCTCTCCCTCTCTCTCTCTCTCTCTCTCTCTCTCTCTCTCTCTCTCTCTCTCTCTCTCTCTCTCATGGAAAACAGTGTAAGTGGTAATGTTATTGTGTCGTGTGTAGTGGTGCTTGGGTTAGTGCTTTTATTGTATCTATCTGTTTATCTATTTATCTATCTATCTGTCTGTCTGTCTATCTATCCATGTCTGTCTAATGTGTGTATGTTTATCTATCTTTCTATCTAACACACACACACACACACACACACACACACACACACACACACACACACACACACACACACACACACACACACAACCAATTTTACTGGGATGTGTGTACATATGAATGTATGTTTGTATGTATGCGTGTAGCCTATGCATGTATTGATGTGTGTACGTATATATGTATGTACGCACTGATGTTGATATAGTACAGTTGTTATGTCCTTATGTAATGTGTCTGAGAGTACAAATAGGTGATGTACACAATATAATTGGCACCATTTCTCCTATTTCTCAGACTGTGCTATGGAGTGTGTGATGATTAGGGAGTGAGGTATGTAAAACGACCTTCATCATTTTTTTGTGCTAAGAACTAAACGATCTTCACTCTAACTTGGCTCAAAATTAACCTTTCTATGTTCAGTCCTTGGTTATAATGTTCTATGGGCACTAGAATATGGTGCTAGTCACGAAGAAGTGCTATGGGATGGTGTGGAGGTGTTTTTATGGCAAGAGCTATACCATTTTCACTCTAACTAGGCCTAAAATTGACCTCTCTGTGTTCAGTCCTTGGTTATAATGTTCTATGGGCACTAGAATATGGTGCTAGTCACGAAGAAGTGCTGTGGGAATGATGTGGAGATGTTTTTATGGCAAGAGCAATACCATTTTCACTCTACCTAGGCCTAAAATTGACCTCTCTGTGTTCAGTCATTCGTTATAATGTTGTATGGGCACTAGAATATGGTGCTAGTCACGAAGAAGTGCTGTGGGAATGACGTGGAGGTGTTGCTTTGTGTTACTGATCACGCTGTGTGGAATCAGACGAAGAAGGGCGAAGATTTGGGCCAAGTTAAAGTGAAAAGAGTTGATAGGAGTGAACCATGCAATTATGATCCAAGTTAGTTGTTTATATATCTGTGTGTATTATTGTGTGTGTATGTGTGTATTGTGTGTGTGTATTATTTGTGTATGTGTGTATTTATGTATGCATGCATTTGTGTATGTATGTATGTATTTTTTTTTTTTTTTGAAGTTTGAGGAAAGTCGAATATTTGTACATAATAGCATACATATTTAAGTCTCTCTCTCTCTCTCTCTCTCTCTCTCTCTCTCTCTCTCTCTCTCTCTCTCTCTCACCTATATGCAAACTTCCTGATGTGAAATGGGTATATGTGTATAGTTTTGTCTGTGAGGTGAAGCCAGGGATGGAAGGATTGATGGATGAGTGTGTGATTGGGTTTGAGTGTGCGTGTGTGTGTGTGTGTGTGTGTGTGTGTGTGTGTGTGTGTGTGTGTGTGTGTGTGTGTGTGAGAGAGAGAGAGAGAGAGAGAGGGAGAGAGAGAGAGACATTAATTAATCTAAGGAAGTGAGCAGAAGTATTTAATTGACTGTGCCACCTGATAAAGCAAGGAAAAGGGTCCTGGATTCGCGTCCCTCGTATGGAGTGGATCTGTGTTTGTAAATCTGGGAGGCAGGAGTTGTGGTGGTGGTGGTGGTGGTGGTGGGGGTGGTAGTGCTGCATATCCACGAACCGTTTGGCCGAGCACAGATAGGCTGATAGATAGATAGGTAAATAGGTAGGTAGGTAGATAGATATAGTTGATAGATAGATAGGTTGATAGAGGTTGATATAGATAGACAGATAGAGTGATAGATAGATAGATAGATAGGGTGATAGATAGACAGAGAGGTTAATAGATAGATAAATAAAGGATAAAACAGAGCATTAGTAAAATGAGAAGAGTAAAAATCCTTCAATATGATAATTATAATGAAGATACGAATTAATGAAGCAATGAGTGTCGACGCGTCCACCTAACCAGATTTACGCCTCAACTTCCCTCCACTCATCAACTTCAAAGCGTGTGTGTGTGTGTGTGTGTGTGTGTGTGTGTGTGGAAGTAGGGAGAGGTGATGATGATGATGATTGTGTGTGTCTGTGTGTGGAAGTAGGGAGAGGTGATGGTGATGATAGTGTGTGTGTCTGTGTGTGGAAGTAGGGAGAGGTGATGGTGATGATTGTGTGTGTCTGTGTGTGGAAGTAGGGAGAGGTGATGGTGATGATGATTGTGTGTGTGTGTGTGTGTGTGTGTGTGTGTGTGTGTGGTGTGTGTGTGTGTGTGTGTGATAACTTATTGTTTATTGATTTGTTGATTTTGTTTTGTGTACTCTCTCTCTCTCTCTCTCTCTCTCTCTCTCTCTCTCTCTCCCCCTTTCCTATCACTCTCTCTCACCCCTTCCTCAATCATTCTGTCTCTCCCCAACTCTTTCTTTTTCCCCCTCTCACATACACATTCTCTCTCTCTCTCTCTCTCTCTCTCTCTCTCTCAACATCAGTCATCATTACGGCAAAAGTCTACGGATATGAACTCCTTTTTTTTTACTAACAGGGTGGCCCAAAAATTGTCTTTATATTAGTCTTCATGCTGTCTTTATTACATCTATCTATCTATCTATCTATCTATCTATCTGTCTATCTGTCTGTCTATCTATCTATCTATCTATCAGTGGAGATACCGTATATTATCTATCTTTTTTGTCAATTTGTTTTATCCATAATTCTATCTACTTATCTGTCTGGCTGTCTGTCTATCTATCTATCTGTAAATATCTATCTGGCTTCCTCTAACATCTGCTTGCCTTCTCTTTTATATGTATCTATACCTACCTACCTACCTACCTACCTGTTCATCTATCTACCTATCTATCTATCTATCTATCTATCTATCTATCTATTTACCTACCTACCTACCAGTCCCTCCATCTATCCATCTGTCATCCTGTCTTTCTCTTTCTCTCTCTCTATCTATCTACAGTATCTCTCTCTCTCTCTGTCTATCTATCTATCTATCTATCTGTCTATCTATCTAACTCGCTTCGTATATATCTATTTTTTTTTGCTCTTGGTCTATTTGCTCCTTACTTTTCTGTCTCTGGGTACACATATCTAGCTTACGTACATGAATATACTTACACATGTACGTATTTTCGCTCAGACGCTCATGTGCACTTTTCCTTGAGCTGAAAGTTATTTGATTGCAGTTACATACATACATGAAAGCAGTTCCAAGTTCACACACACACACACACACACACACACACACACACACACACACACACACACACACACACACACACACACACACACACACACACACACACACACACACACAGGCCATAGCATGCACATGTATGTATGTAAATGTATTAATGCGGCCTCCAGACACACACACAAAAATACAGTCACACATACACACACTTACACACACACACATACACACATTCTCTCTCTCTCTCTCTCTCTCTCTCTCTCTCTACCATCACAACCAACATTCTCTACCAATTCCAAACCATACCTTGCCCAGTCGTCCGGAAATGTTGCTAGTCCTATGTCGATGGTGGTAGTTGTGGTAGTGGTGGTGATTGTGGTAGTAGTGGTAGTACAGGTGAGGATGGGGGTTCTCTCTCTCTCTCTCTCTCACCTGTTGTTTTCAGTACCTGGTTTCACGATAGGGTCCAGGTGATTGTGGGGGTGGGGGTGGGGGGGATGAAATTTCTCCCCCACCCCTCTCTCCCTCACCATCACACCCTCTCACACCCCCCTCATCCTCGTTCCTCCCCTCCCTCACCCCCGCATCCCCTCATCTCCATATATTCCGCCTG
>NC_137026.1:36411448-36423948 GCF_032717465.1 Coenobita brevimanus | reverse complement strand
AACCTTCCTCCCACCCCGTCCTTTCACCTCGACTGGCGCCCGCAACCCTTCTACACCACCTGACCTGCCGATACTTAGCAAAATTCCCAAGGCGACTTATTCCGGGTTAATGATGGAGTTATTTACCTTGGGAGCTGGTAATTGTGTGTGTGTGTGTGTGTGTGTGTGTGTCTGTGAGAGAGAGAGAGAGAGCGAGAGAGAGGGGGGGAAAGGAGAGAGAGACTGTGTGTATGGATTATGACGATTCTCTCTCTCTCTCTCTCTCTGATTGAATGTTTTAGGATTCTGAAAGGCTTTAGTAATACTGATTCCAGCAAGTTATTCACAGTAATTGCCGAGACTGTAACTCGAGGAAATGGAATGAAGTTGCAAGCAAGGAAGGCTAATCTTGATACAACCAAAAACTTCTTCACTTCCTCTGTTGTAAGCGAATGGAATAGACTCCCTGGGAATGTGATTGAGAGTGGTACCATAAATATGTTTACAAAGAGACTGGACATGTATCTCGACGCAATTGGTATCGTTTAGTTAGGATGGAGCAATTATTGCATATTCGCGTCTGCATTCATCTGTCTATTAAACACAGACAGTATTTTAGGATATATATATAATAGATAAACATTCTATTCATCTTTTTATATTAAAAAAGAAAACATTAAAAAAAATTGCATGCATAGAGTATGTGGCTATATGCCCAAATTTTCCTTTTCCATATTATTCTACTTTCTGCCGATCCTATAAAATTCCTTCGGGTTTTTCATTCCTGCGAGGTATTACTTCCTCTCTTGTTTCCTGTACGGGAAATGCCGGAGGGTCTGGAGGGTGGGGGAGAGAGCCTTCTGCCGTGCTATCCTTTTCTCCTGCTCCCATGCACTATATTAGGATTAAGGCCGGACCACCTCGTAGGGACCGTAAGGTCTGTGTATCTATGTAACTCTATGTAACTCTCTCTCTCTCTCTCTCTCTCTCTCTCTCTCTCTCTCTCTCTCTCTCTCTCTCTCTCGTGAAAGAGAAAGTGAGAGTCAAGGAATGTACAAAAATGGGGTATCCTTGAGAGAGAGGGAGAGAGAGAGCGAGAGAGAGAGAGAGAGCGAGTAAGCTTGTCTCTGGGGAAAGGGGTGGATTCTTAAGGGAAGAGAGAGAGAGAGAGAGAGAGGAGTGAGTGAAATGGGAAAGGAAAGAGGAAAGAAAAGGTGAGGTATTTGAGGAAAGAGAGAGAGGAGAGAGACTGAAGGGAGAGACATAAGAGGGAAGAAAAGGGAGAGAAGGAAAGAGGGTGAGGGAAGGGAGAAGAAAAGTAGGAAGAAATGAAGTGAAGGGAGAGGAGAGACGGGGAGGAAAGAAAAGAGAAAGAGGGAGGAAAGAGAGAGGGAATTAGAGGAGGAAGGAGAGAAGGAGGAAAAATGAACAGAAGGATAGGGAGGGGAGAGAAGGAAGGAAGGGAAGGAGAAGGGAGGTAGGAGGAGGGAAGAGAAGGAAGGGAGGGAGGAGGAGGAGGGAAGAGAAGGAAGGGAGGGAGGAGGAGGGAAGGAGAAGGAAGGGAGGGAGGAGGGAAGAAGGAATAGAAGGGAGAGAAGAGGGAGAAAATGAGAGAGAGGAGGAGGGGATGGAGAGAAGAATAAAATAAGCAGTGATGAGAAGAAGAGGAGGAGGAGGAGGAAGAAGAAGAGGGGGAAGAGAGAAGAAACAGGAGGGAGAGGAAAAGGAAGAGGAGGAGGAGGGAGTGGGGAGAGGAAGGAAGAAATAAGGAGAAGAAGAAGAGGAGGAGGTGAAAGTAGAAAAGGAGAAGACGAAGAGGAGGAGGAGGAGGAGGAGGAGGAGGGAGTGGGGAGAGGAAGGGCGAAAATGAGATAGTAAGATGAGAGAGAGGGGGGGAGGGGGACAGGTACCAATTAAAGAAAATGGAAGGTGTTTGGCTTGTAATAAGGCCTGGAAGGTTAATTAAGCCACCCCTTAACACCCTCACACTGGCGATTTATTTTTGATTCGTGATGCCGATAGATGGTTTTATTCGTACTAGGGGAGAGAGAGAGAGAGAGAATGCTACGACTGTACATTCATTCCATAGCACTTCTTCGTGACTAGTATCATATTTTAGCGTTAGGAGAGAGAGAGAGAGAGAGAGAGAGAGAGAGAGAGAGCATATTTCTTTTCACCCTTTTACATCACATAATATAATGGCAGAAAGACAGTATCGCCACCCTACATTCAGAGCACTTCTTCGTGACTAGCATCGTATTCTAGTATCAATCTAGCCATAATTCAATCCTCGGTCTACCCCTCCTTCCAACATCGCATTCCATTTTTCAGGATTGGACAGGATGGACGTAAAGGAGTGACCAGGATGGGCTGGGATGATGATGATGAGAGGCAGACTACAAAATGGTGAGTACTCCCTGTGAAATCGTGTGTGTGTGTATGTATGTGTGTTTGTATATATGTATGTATGAATGTGTGTGTGTGTATGTATGTGTTTGTATGTATGGGTGTGTATGTGCGTGTGTATGTATGTATGTGTGTGTATTTGTATGTATATGTGTTTGTGTGTATGGATGTGTGTGTTTGTTTTCATGTGTTCGTATATGTTTGTATGTATGGATGTGTGTGTGTGTGTGTGTGTGTGTGTGTGTGTGTGTGTGTGTACTCATTTCACTTTAACTTGGCCAAATATTACCATCTGTCCATCAGAAATGCTGAGTTGAGGCAAGACATGAACACTGGAATATGATGCTAGTCACGAAGAAGTGCTATGGAAAGGATGTTCAGTACAAGCGTATCATTCTCTCTCTCTCTCTCTCTCTCTCTCTCTCTCTCTCTCTCTCTCTCTCTCTCTCTCTCTCTCTCTCTCTCTCTCTCTCTCTCGTGGCAGGAAGGGTTACGAAAGAGTATAGTTTTGCAGTATAACTAAAACCACCACAATCACCACCACCACAACCACTACCACCACAACTACAACCATCACCACAACCTCTACCACAGTTATCAGGACACAGCAATCACCACAACCACTACCACAACCACCACAACCACCACAATCAATAGCTTTCTCTCAAACTCACTCGTAAAGTTACTTGGAAACCATTTAACTGCTTCTCAACGTGCCGTCTCCCTTCCATCCCAACCCTGTCCTGCGTTGTCCCGCCTTGTCCCGCCCTGCCCTGCCTTCCCCTGTCCTTCCCTACCCTGCCCTGCCCCGCCCTGCCCTTCCTTGCCCTGCCCTGCCTCTAAATTATAAAAACAATGACGAGATATAAACGAACAACAATGCAAGATAAAATATTAACTGAATTGTGTGTGTGTGTGTGTGTGTGTGTGTGTGTGTGTGTGTGTGAGAGAGAGAGAGAGAGAGAGTCGTGTCAGGATTGTAATTCTCCCCTCACCTCCTCCCTTCTACCCTCCCTCCCTCTCCATCTCCTCCCCTTTCTCCTCTCTTCCTTCCCTCTCCTTCTCTCTTCCTTCCCTCTTCTCCTCTCTTCCTTCCCTCTCCTCCTCTCTTCCTTCCCTCTCCTTCTCTCTTCCTTCCCTCTCCTCCTCTCTTCCTTCCCTCTCCTTCGGTCTTCCTTCCCTCTCCTTTGGTCTTCCTTCCCTCTCCTCCTCTCTTCATTCCGTCTCCTTCTCTCTTCCTTCCCTCTCCTTCGGTCTTCCTTCCCTCTCCTTCGGTCTTCCTTCCCTCTCCTCCTCTCTTCCTTCCCTCTCCTTCGGTCTTCCTTCCCTCTCCTCCTCTCTTCCTTCCCTCTCCTCCTCTCTTCCTTCCCTCTCCTTCTCTCTTCCTTCCCTCTCCTTCTCTCTTCCTTCCCTCTCCTCCTCTCTTCCTTCCCTCTCCTTCTCTCTTCCTTCCCTCTCCTTCGGTCTTCCTTCCCTCTCCTCCTCTCTTCCTTCCCTCTCCTTCGGTCTTCCTTCCCTCTCCTTCTCTCTTCCTTCCCTCTCCTTCGGTCTTCCTTCCCTCTCCTCCTCTCTTCCTTCCCTCTCCTTCGGTCTTCCTTCCCTCTCCTTCTCTCTTCCTTCCCTCTCCTTCGGTCTTCCTTCCCTCTCCTCCTCTCTTCCTTCCCTCTCCTTCTCTCTTCCTTCCCTCTCCTTCGGTCTTCCTTCCCTCTCCTCCTCTCTTCCTTCCCTCTCCTCCTCCCTTCCTTCCCTCTCCTTCTCCTCCCCTCTCATCTCCTTCCTTCACTTCTCTTCTTACATCTTTGGTTACCCTCTCCCTCTCTCCTTCCCTCCCTTTCTCTCGTCTCCCTCCCTCCTTCCCTCCCCTTCCTTCTTCTCCTACCTCTCTCCCTCCCTTCATCATCTCTCCCCTTCTTTCTCCTTTCCCCCTTTCCTTCCTTCCCCTCCTTCTTCCTCTTCCTTCCTTCCTGCCCCTCCTTCTTCCTCTTCCTTCCTTCCTTCCTTCCTTCTCGCATCCCTCCTTCCTTCCTTTCCTTTCTCCCTTTCCTTCCTCCATCCCTTTCTTCCCCTCCCTTCTTCCTTCTTTCATTCATTCATTCATTCCCTCCCTTCCTCCCTCCCTCGCTTCCTTCTCTTAAAACTCCTAAACCATACTGTACAACCATTTCCTCTCTCTCTCTCTCTCTCTCTCTCTCTAAAATAATCCTTGCGTGTGTATAAAATAATCCCTACATAGCTTTCATTAACCTTTTCAGTGGTGTAGATTCTTCCTTTGTTAAGTAAACCATCTTCTAACCTTCTAACTCATTGGCTGTTATAATTTACCGTCATATTACATTTATAGTAGAGTCTGATAAGATTTCTTTCGTTAGTGCTAAAATAAATACGTTTTCTTGATGGCGTTAGAGAGAACGGAGAGATTTAACCGCTAACTTTCCTATTTTCATTTCCCTATTTGTGTTATGTATCTAATCTCTATAAGCAGACGCCATAATCCCTTAAGGGGTAACCACTTGTCTTATGAGTTAGTTGTTTTACGGGGAGGGGCACTAACCCTCCGCCAACCCACTTGCTGACGCGTAGGGAACACGAATGGATTTGTTATCTGGTTACCACCCAGCGTTGTAAATTGTTTCCTGGCTTACGGGAAACCATTAGGCTTGTCAGTCAATGTAAAGCCACCTGAAAGGGAAAGAAGAGTAATAAAAGTGACAGGAAAGATGGGAGAACTAGGAAGAGGGGAGGGCAGACCAAAAAAGAATGATAAAGTCTAAGGAAGAAGTAAGCAGCATTACATCAAGTGAGTGGATGATGGTGAGAAATAGAAGAGAGAAGGGCAGACAGAAAGAATGAAGAAGGTGAAAGAAGAAGTAGGCAGCACTACATCAAATGAGTGGATGATAGAAATAGGAAGGAGGGCAAAGAGAAAAACTTATAAAGGTTGTCTCAGTCTTGAGTACTAAATTGTAACCAGAGTACCATTAGAATATGGTGCCTGTCACGAAGAAGTGCTGTGGAAACCAAGTAGAGTTAGTATTGTCTTCCTGTCCTAGAGAGAGAGAGAGAGAGAGAGAGAGAGAGACGGGAGGGGGGGGGAATCAGTGTCTCATCCTTGGCCCATAATACTCGTCCGTGGTGGCCTCTCGGCGCCATCTCTCCCTTATAAGGAAGTTTTTTTTTTTTTCGTGTACTTTCCAGCAGTGACGTAAACTCCATGCACCTGTTATTCCCAGATTGTTTCGTTCTAATCCTCCATCAGTGAAGGGCGGAAGAATGCGCTCATTTTTGCATTATTTTTTGAACTGTGGAACGATATGTTTAGGAAGTTTTTTGTAGTCCTCCAACCCGGCATTTTCCTATACCTATAAAGCCTTGTGCACCTGCCTGTGTCTTTTTGTTTCGTTCTGATGCCGGGATGATAAGGTTTGGAATGAGGCGAAACATTTAGAAAGTTGACCGAATTGAAGTTAATGTTTTTTTCTCCAATATTCTCATTTCCTTTCGCTCTAATGTCTCAGAAATTAGCATAGGGTGGGATTAATCTCCATATGTTGTTTTTAAAGAGTGAGCGATGGATTTAGGGATTTTGAACGCTATTTAAAGGAACCGTACCTAACGCAGTACTGTACCTGGCTGGTGGGGTTGCCGGGGGTCGCCATGTCAACAAACTCGGCATTGTTTACATTCGCTTCTGCCGTATAAGGATCTGTGTTTATATCGCCTCCAAGTCGCCCTGTCCCCCGGAGTGAAATGGCGGGGGACAGGGCGACTTGGAGGCGATTTGTTTGTGGCCACCCCAAACGGGACTGAGGCGTCTGGCAATAGATAGATAGATAGATAGATAGTTTATATCCTACTAAAATTTCGTATATAATTTCCGTTTAGCCTTTCGTAATGTCTCACCATATTTAATAATCGGAAGGTGAATTGGTTAATAAATGAAAATGGCTCTAATTTCTCTTACAGCAATATTTCAATGAACCAATCTGTTTTAAAATCGTTATTCTACTATAATTTCTTGTGTTATTTTGGTTTATCATTTCGTAATGTCTCACCATTTATAATAATTGAAAGAATAATTGGTTAGTAAATGAAAAATGGCTTCAGTTTATGTTAGTACAATATTTAAATCAACAAATCTGTATTAATTTCATTCTGCTAAAATGCCATGTTATTTCGATTTAGCCATTCTTCTCAATAAATAATAATAGGAAGATAAATTGGTTATAAATGATAAATGGCTCCGCTGTTTAGTTTCCTTAACTCCCTCGTCTTCCTATAGCCCACTGTGTTTAATCTGGAGATCCTTAATTCCTTTATAGTTAGATTGGAGGGCAGATTTGACTAGTAACCAAGGAGATTAATGGCTAAGGTTCATCAGATACATGCAACTAGTAATACTGTACTTTTCTCCCCAGTCTGAATAATAGTAATAATAATAATAATAATAATAATAATAATAATAATGTCTAAAATGGAGTAAATATATGAAAGAGGCTTAGAAATTGCCCTACTTTCTCTCTCTCTCTCTCTCTCTCTCTCTCTCTCTCTCTCTCTCTCTCTCGTGATAAAATGGCTTGATGTGAGCTGAGTGGTGGTAGTTGTGGTGGTTGTGGTAGAAGAACTGCACGAGAGAGAGAGAGAGAGAGAGAGAGAGAGAGAGAATTACACTGTCTCACTTTCTCACTCTTCATTATCCCCGAAACCCCGAAAGGAGGATGGTGGATAGGGAAAGAATGGGGACAAGAGTAGGTAAAATTTCTCTCTCTCTCTCTCTCTCTCTCTCTCTCTCACACACACACACACACACACACACACACACACAGAAAGAAGATTACTTATAACTCTCTCTCTCTCTCTCTCTCTCTCTCTCTCTCTACAAAGCCCCAGTTAACCCCATCCAACCTAAAATGCAAACTCTCTCTTAAGGTCACGTGTATGTAAGTGAGAAGCCTGACAGTGTGATATGGAGTGGCGTGACCTTTCCTTTATTTCTTGAGACGTTGGCTGACCTCTGACCTCTGTTGACCTTTCCTATGCTGTTGTCTGCCTTCACGTGGCGCACTTGATCTAGCCTTATTGCGCACCTGATCCAGTCTCATTGCGCACCTGATCCAGTCTTATTGCGCACTTGATCTAGCCTTATTGCGCACCTGATCCAGTCTTATTGCGCACTTGATCCAGTCTCATTGCGCACTTGATCCAGTCTTATTGCGCACTTGATCCAGTCTTATTGCGCACCTGATCCAGCTCATTGCGCACCTGATCCAGTCTTATTGCGCACCTGATCCAGTCTTATTGCGCACCTGATCCAGCCTTATTGCTAGTGACGTGACCTTTTTCAACCTTTCTTCACGTCCTTAGGGCCTTCTTGACAACTTGACCCCTGACCCCAGCGTTTCTTAACCTGAGGTGCTGAAATCAGTTTTAAGGGGTGATGCTGCAGTATTGTTTTTTTTAAATGGTTTTGCTTAGTATTTGCATCGTTATTATTATTATTATTTTTTTTGAGAAGGTATAAATTATAAGGCAGTAAAGGGGTGCTGGGCTGAGACCTTATTACAGTGGGGGTGCTGAGGTCGTACAAGGTCAAGACACGCTGTAGACTTAACCTGATCCATCCTCTACACTACGGCTATTATAGTAACTGACAAGGATAGCTACCCAGACACGCCTTCAGATCACGACATTGTTGATCTGTATCCTTGGTAATTATTTATGAATATTAATCTATTTTCACGAGAATCATTCAGAGGGTGGGTGAGGGTGAGTGAGTGGGTGGTGTAATTTCTCGCACTATCGCCTTTGCACTTTTCCTGGCTTTCTGTACGCTGCCTCATCTCACATGCAGGAGGGAAGGTGTTGCGGAGGAGGAAGCTATGATAATAATGAAGCTATAATGATGATGAGGAAGCTATAATGATGACGAAGCTTTAATGAGGAGGAAGCTATAATGATGAGGAGAAAGATATGATGATGAGAGGAGGAAACTATGATAATAATAATAATAATAATAATAATGAGCACGTAAGACATAATGTAACCTTTCCTCTGACCTTTCCCGACGACTTGTGGCCTTAGCTGACCTTTGGAGAGAGAGAGAGAGAGAGAGAGAGAGAGAATCTGCTATCGTTTCTAGGTAGTCCGACCCTAAGATAGATCGATAGATAGATAGGTAGGTAGGTAGGGAGTTAGAATGATGTAGTAATAATAATAATAATAATAATAATAATAATAAAGCAGTATTTAAGTGTATGTGTGTGGTAGTGTAAGTAGAAATAAGTCATGTAGATATGTATGTACGTATCTGACGGTGTACATGTGCTTTTATGTGTGTGTATCTGTGTATGTATTTGTTTGTATATATTGTCATTTGCATCTGTTTAGCTTATGTCCATGTGTGTATCAGAAGGTTTACATGTGTGCGTGCTTGCCTATGCTGGTCTACATGTGTATGCATTATATGTGTATTTAACGGTGGTGTGTGTGTGTGTGTGTGTATGTGTGTGTGTGTGTGTGTGTGTGTGTGTGTATGTGTGTGTGTGTGTGTGTGTGTGTGTGTGTGTGTGTGTGTGTGTGTGTGTGTGTGTGTGTGAAGTAGACCTGAGAATGTTTTTGTGTATGTTTTAAAGGTACTTTACGTGAGGGTGATTGTGTGTACATGTGTATGTACGTGTGTTCTGTGTACGTGTGTATCCTTGCCAAACGGTGTATATCTAAACCAGACGGTCACGTGGTTTGCATCAACCTCTACACACACACACACACACACACACACACACACACACACACACACATTCATTAACCCACATACACATTCACATTCAGGTGCACATGCAAACATATACAGATAAACACACACACACACACACACACACACCTCCATGAGATCTTTTATGTACAATTGAGAGCATGAATTCGTGGTACACCAGGAATTTCGGCCCTGAGATTAGATTCAGCCGGTGGAAGGAGAAAGGAGGAACCCAAGGCTGAGATAGAGGGATGGAGTACAGAGGTAGATGAGAATAGGGTGAGTTGGATGGAAGGCAGCTTAAAGGCAGAGGACAAGGGGACGTGGAGGCGATTTGTTTGACCTCCTCTTACGGGAGAAAGGCGTCTGGCAGTAAATAGATTGATAGATAAATAGGTAGATAGATAGATTTCGTGATAAGGATGATGTCTTCCTGTATATATCAGTTGCATAATTAGAGAGAGAGAGAGAGAGAGAGAGAGAGAGAGAGAGAGAGAGAGTTTTGTTAGTCAGATGTGTGTGCGTTTGTGTAAGAGGAATACATGAGTGTGTAGGCCTAATTATCGTGTATGTATGCATGTGTGTGTACGCCTGAGTGAATGAGTGTTTGTAGATGAATGAACTAGTGTAAGTATACGAGTAGAAGTGTATGTATGTATGCATGTAAGCGAGTAGGAGTGTGTGTGTGTGTGTGTGTGTGTGTGTGTGTGTGTGTGTGTGTGTGTGTATGCATGTAAGCGAGTAGGTGTGTGAATGAATGAACTAGTGTGAGTAAGCGAGTAGAAATGTGTGTACGTGTGTAGGTAGGATGGTAGGCGTGTGCGTGTGTGGGCGAGTGTGTAAGATAGTGAGGCAGTGCGAGAGTGTGTGTGTGTGTGTGTGTGAGGGAGGGAGTGGGTGAGAGGACAGCGAATGTTCAAAGATGGCTGCTATTGTTGATGCTAGGGCCTACCCATCTCGCTCCTCTTATTGTCCCTTTATCGATTACAACCCTTGCCCCCACGGCCCCACCTCGTCACCTACGGCTCATTCACCTCATCAACCACCTCCTGGAATGCGTAAATGTGGCGAAATTAACCACATCCTGCGGTAAATTGCGAAAATAATGGGAAGGTGCGACTCTCCAGACAGTTCCTTCAAGACGGGCCAGCCTATTGAGGTTCCTTGTGGTGGGGGCATCTGGCAACTTTCGCGTGATCTCAATACCCCATTTTTCCCGTATTTTTGGTCATAGTAACAGCCGTTTTACGCTGATGACGCCATCCTAGACGCAAAATTGGCGTATAGGAGATAATTTCTACCTGCCCTGATTTAGAGATTACGGAGATAGTGAAGAGAAATGGGGGAGATAAAGGGATGGGGATAATCAACCATCCAGCGACACTTGGTACAAATAGGTAGCAACTCGGCTAGACGGGCGAAGTTCCCTCAGTGTCGCTGTGACCATGTGAGGGGGAGTGTGTGCGTCCCATCGCTCCGGTGAAATGTGAGGTTCATTGCCCAAGCTCATATATTCCACGGGATTTAGAGGATTCTGGACACGCCGACGGGGATTATGAGTAATTTGTGAGTTCAGCCTGTGAGCCGAGACGCAGCCGACGCAATGAGTATGGACGTGCAAGGGTTAAGGTAAGAGAGAGGAGAAAGTTTTGAGTGTACAATTGGTCGCCATGTTTTCGTTTTAAAATCATAACTGGGTGGGAAGTATAAACAAATGGGTGTAGGTGGGTGGGTAGGTGGAAGAGAGGGTGGTTGGGTGGGTGGGGGGGAGGGGGTAGGTAAACGGAGAGAGAACTGGGTTACAGCCCTAAAGGAGCTCACTAAAGCTACCACAACTACCAACATTCCTACCACAACTACCAACATTCCTACCACAACTACCAACATCTTACCACAACTACCAACATTCCTACCACAACTACCAACATTCCTACCACAGCTACCAACATTCCTGCCACAACTACCAACATTCCTACCACAACTACCAACATTCCTACCACAACTACCAACATTCCTACCACAACTACCAACATCTTACCACAACTACCAACATTCCTACCACAACTACCAACATTCCTGCCACAGCTACTAACGTTCCCACCGTAACTTTAATACTACCACAACTACTACCATCACCATCGACCTTACCACAGCTACCAACATTCGTACCATACTACCACAACTATCACCATCGTCCTTACCGCAGCTACCAAAATTCCTACCATAGTTTCAGTACTACAACTGCTACCTTCATTCCTACCACAACTACCAACATTTCTACCACAGCTACCAACATTCCTACCACAACTTCAGTACTACTACAGCTACCATCGCTCATTCCTACCACAACTATCAACATTCCTACCACAGCTTTGATACTACCACAACTACCAACATTCCTACCACGTTAAGACTACCACAGCTGCCACCATCATTGGCATCATTCCTACCACAGCCACCACCATCACTACCACAACTACCATCATACCAACCACAATTATACCATCACTACCACCATCCTTACCACATCTTCTCCACCACCATCGCAACCTCAGCATCTCTACCACAACTACCACCATCCCTCCTACCACCACCACTACCACAACAACCACCATCACTACCACAGTCTCTAGTTCTGTGATAAGTGATAAGAAATTCAAAGGCTTTACTATATACCACCATTACCAAACCACCACAGTTTTACCTACCACAATCCTTATCTACCAACATTATAGGACAGAAGAGTTATTAAAATTATTCCTATTATACTCTATTCACTATAACTTGGCCTAAAATTGCCATCTCCATCTTGAATGCTGAGTTGTAACATTAACACTGGAGTATGATGCTAGTCACGAAGAAGTGCTGTGGAAAGGATGTGGAGCCGTAGTATTGACAGGAATGAACGATAATGGATGTCTGATAGCGAAAGATTATTATTATTATTATTATTATTATTATTATTATTATCATCATCATTATTGTTACTACTGTTACTGCTACTACTACTACTACTACTACCACCACTATAACTGCTACCACTACTGCTGCTACTACTACTACTACCACCACCACCACCACCACCACCACTGGTACAGTACTACTGGTGTAACTATAATACTATTTATTATTATTATTATTATTATTATTATTACTACTACTACAAAAACTCCACTACTGCTACTACTACTACTATTACTACTACTACCACCACCACCACTACTACCACAAGCACTACCACCCCCAGCTACCACCATCTCCCACACAGCAACCACCATTGTGTGAATCACTGCATTCTTCTCTTGTAACCTACCACAATTCTCACAGTTAGCTTCAGACATCACTACAACCACTACCAACATTACTA
>NC_137026.1:36388948-36403948 GCF_032717465.1 Coenobita brevimanus | reverse complement strand
GGGATGGAGGAAAGGAAGGGAGGGATGAAGGAAAGGAAGGGAGGGATGGAGGAAAGGAAGGGAGGGAGGGAGGAAAGGAAGGGAGGGATGGAGGAAAGGAAACGAGGGATGGAGGAAAGGAAGGGAGGGATGGAGGAAAAGAAGGGAGGGATGGAGGAAAAGAAGGGAGGGATGGAGGAAAGGAAGGGAGGGATGGAGGAAAGGAAGGGAGGGATGGAGGAAAGGAAGGGAGGGATGGAGGAAAGGAAGGGAGGGATGGAGGAAAGGAAGGGAGGGATGGAGGAAAGGGTCTGTGATTGGCTGTCTGTAATGAGGTCTTTGGAATGATGGGAGGGATGGAGGAATGTTCCCTCCAAGGAGTCCCTTCCCTCCTTCCTCTCCTCCCTTACCTCTCTTCTGTCTTTTCTCTGCTTTCCCCTCCCTCCCTCCTTCCCTCCCTCTTGATTTCTTTCTCTTTCCCTCCTGTACTTTCCTTTTCTCTCCTTACTCATCTCTCTCTCTCTCTCTCTCTCTCTCTCTCTCTCTCATCGTTATCTCTTACTATCTCTACCCTCTTAGGCACACTTAGGCTACCCTTTCTCTCTCTCTCTCTCTCTCTCTCTCTCCATCTCACTTTCCCTCCCTCCCTCCCCTCAGCTCCCAGTTCTCTCTTAGGCCTCTCCCCTCAGAGCCCTCCCTCCCCTCCCCCCCCTCCCCTCCCTTAGAATGTTACACAGGATTTAGGCTTCTCTCCCCTCTCTCCCTTCCCTCCTCCTCCTTCCCTCCCTTCCTTCCTCCTTCTCTCCCTTACGTCCTTCCCTCCCTCCCCTTAGCTAATGTCTTGCCTCCCCTCTCCCCTCCCTTTCCCTCCCCTCTCCTCCATTTCCATTCTCTCTCTCTCTCTCTCTCTCTCTCTCTCTCCTTCCCTTAGCGTTCCTTCTTCTCTACGTCCTCCTCTTCCTCCTCCTCCTCCTCATCATCATCATCATCATCATCATCATTCATTCATTCCCTCTTAACACCCCCCCCACTTCTCTCCTTTTCCTTCCCTCTTCTCTCCCCTTCCCCTCGTCTTTCCTCCATCTTTTCTCTCCCCTCTTCTTTCCTCCCTCTTCTTTCCTCTTTCTTCTTAACCCTTTCACCACGGATACTGTGACTCTATACTATAGCACTTCTTCGTGACTAGCATTATGATCTAATGCTGAGTTCAAGTTTTTGGGGGAATGAGAGTTAATGTAAAAAAATAGAGACTAACTAGAAGAGTATGTGTGTGAGGTGGAGGGGGGAGAGGGAGGGGGAGACCGAGGATGAGATGGAGGGATGGAGTGGAGAGGAATATATATATATATGAGAGAGGGAGGTGTAAGATGGGGTGAGGGCAGCGAAGTGGCAGGAGACATGGAGGCGATTTGTTTGTGGCCACCCCTTACAGAATTAAGGAGATAGATAGATAGATAGGGTTTGGCGTTGTTGTGTCAGCATTATTTCGTTATTTCCTTCGTTATTGCTTTGTTATTTGAGTGAGAGAGAGAGAGAGAGCGATTTATAGGCTCTCTCCAACTCTCTACATACATACATACATACATACTTACATACCAGGATATACACACACATGTAAACATTTCTCTCCCCCCGTCTTCTCACACGCTCTGTCCTCACCTTTCCCTCCCCCCTCCCCCCCCCACTTTCCTCCCTCCCTCCCTCCCCTGACCCCTCTCACGGCCCTGACCTAACCCCTCACCCTTGTGTTCGCTGCTTCCTGTGTCTGCCTCACCCTTAACATCTTCCTACCTCCTACTTGTCCGGCTGTCTGCTTTCCGTCCTTCTCTGCTTGCTTTCTCACCTCGTCTGCTGGATTTCCTACCTGTCTGTCTGCGTGCATTTCCACTTACCTACCTACCTATCTGCCTACCTACAAATCTCCCTACCTACCTACCTGTGTATATGCCTACCTACATACCAACCTTCCTACCTACCTACCTACCTACCTACCTACCTACCTGTGTATATGCCTACCTACCTTCCTACCTACCTACCTACCTAGCTACCTGCCCTGCCTTCCATCCTAGGCCTACCTCCCCGTCTTTATCTGTCTGCTCCTGTCATTCTATCTGTCTGCTTTCCTCCCTGCGTCTGTCTGTCTGTGTCTGCTGTTTTACTTGCCTGTCTGTCTGCTTGCATTCGTACTTCCCTCCCTCCCTGCCTGCCTCCCTCCCTCCCTCCCTCCCTGCCTGCCTGCCTGCCTGCCTGCTTTCCTTCCTCCCTGCTTCCCTCTCTGCTTTTTTCCCTCCGCCTCAGTCTGCTTTCATTCCTACCTGTGTCTCCTTGTCTGTGTCTGTCTGCCTGTTTCTGCTTCTCTGTCTGTCTGTCTCTCTATTTGTCTGCCTGTCTGCCTGTCTCTGCTTTGTGTGTCTGTCTGTCTGCCTGTCTCTACTTTGTCTGTCTGTCTGTCTGCCTGTCTCTGCTCGTCTGTCTGTCTGCTTTCTGCATATTGGTATCGGTTTCTCCAGTGACTGGGGATTTCCTAACACCTTTTCTGTAGCGATTTATTCCATTCCTCCCTTCCCTCCATTTTTCACCCTTCCCTCCCTCCCTCCCTCCCCTTCTTCTTCCTCCTAGAGCGTTCCCTCACGTGCGCTTCTCTCCCCTCCCCTCCCCTCCCCTCTCCCCTTCCCTCCCCTCCCCTCTCCCCTTCCCTTCCCTCCCCTCCCCTCCCCTCCCCTCCCCTCCCCTCCCCTCCCCTCTCCCCTTCCCTCCCCTCCCTCCCGAACCCTGACCTCAACCGTGGGACACTTAAGAAGGCAAGGAAGGGAGGGGGAGGGGAGGCAAAGGGAGGGGGAAGAGGGGAGGGGAGGAAAGGGGAAGGGGGGAGGGAAAGAGAAGGAAGGGTTGTGGGGTAGGGGAAGGGTGAGGGAGGGAAGGAGAGAAAAGGAAAGGAAAGGGAGAGAGGGAGGGAAATCACTACACACACACACACACACACACACACACACACACACACACACACACACACACACACACACACACACTAATACATACCGGTATCAGGGTTGCAGTAACGTACACATACTTACATAGCGACAGGATATGATTACGTGTGTGTGTGTGTGTGTGTGTGTGTGTGTGTGTGTGTGTGTGTGTTTAAATATTACAGCTACGTAAAGAACTAAAACACTATTATTATTATTATTATTATTATTATTATTATTGCAGTAGTAGAGAATAGTGGTTGTAGTGGTAGTTGTGGTAGTGATAACCTTTCCAGCCCCTGAATGTGGTTGACCGCATCTACCGCCTCCCCTCCCCTCCCCTCCCTCCCTCCCCTCCCCTTGTCCATCAGCCCATCCAGTCTATCAGCATCTATCTCCACTCTCTCTCTCTCTCTCTCTCTCTCTGCCCTTCTTTCCTTCTTCCTCAGCCACACTCTCCATCCCTCCCCCCTTTCCTTCCTTCTCTCTCTCTCCTTCCTCCTTCCCTATCCCCCCCCCTCGTCATCTTTCTCTTCTTCCTCCTTACCCCACTTTCCTCCTGTCCCTCACTCACTTTCTCTCTCTCTCTCTCTCTCTCTCCTTTTCTACCCTTTCTAACTCCCTCCCTCCCCTTCCCTCCCCTCCCTCCCTTCCTCCCTCCGTAGGCCTGACCACATCCTCCCTCCCACTGTGTTATCTCTTACTCAACTTTTCTCCCCTTTCCCTCCCTCTCTCCCTCCCTCTCTCCCTCCCTCCCTCCCTCCCTCCCTCCCTCCCTCCCTCCCTCCCTTTCTCTTCCTGTCTGTTCCTGTGTCCTTTCCTTCCTTCCTTCCTTCTTTCCTTCCTTCCTGCCTTCCTTCCTGTTACTTCTCCACCTTGTACCCCTTCCCTCCCTCCCTCCCTCCCTCCCTCTCCTCTTCCTTCCTTCTCGTGAGGGATATATTTAGCATTGGGGTCTGTGTGTGTGTGTGTGTGTGTGTGTGTGTGTGTGTGTGTGTGTGTGTGTGTGTGTTAAAGAGAGAGAGAGAGAGAGAGAGAGAGGTGAGGGTGGGTAAGCAGTGATATGAGTGTACAATATGTGTGTGTGTGTGTGTGTGTGTGTGTGTGTGTGTGTGTGTGTGTGAGAGAGAGAGAGAGAGAGGGGTGTACATGACCTTTCCGTGATGACCTTATCCTATAGGTAAGGATAATTTTGTTGACCTTAGAGTGAGAGAGAGAGAGAGAGAGAGAGAGAGAGAGAGAGAGAGAGAGAGAGAGAGAGAGAGAGAGAGAGTTTGTCCACATTAAAGCCAATTGCCTCCTGATTGTCCTTGAAGTGGAGTTAGGGTGGAGGTGGTGGAGAGAAAATGGGTGGAGGGAGGAGAGAGAGAGAGAGAGAGAGAGAAATGAAACAAGGGAAAAAAAGTCTAGAGTGACAGACATATCTATCCATCTGTCTGTCTGTCTGTCTATTTGTCTTTCTATCTATCTATCTATCTGTCAGTCTATCTAAGTTATCTATGTCTGTCTGTCTGTCTGTCTGTCTGTCCGAGTTTGTATATCAGTGCCCATATCTCTCTCTCTCTCTCTCTCTCTCTCTCTCTCTCTCTCTCTCTCTCTCTCTAACAGTTATAAAGAAAAAAGAGGAAGGAAGAAAGAATTGGGAAGAAAGGAGAGAAGGATGGAGGGAGGGAGGGAGGGAAGAGAGCAAGTAGGAGGGAAGATTGTAGGTAGGGAGAGAAGAAAGGAAGGGTGAGAAAGAAGGGAGGTGAGGGAGGGAAGAATGAAGGTAGGGAAAGAAAGGAGGGAGGGAGAGAAAGAAAGAAGGGAGGGGAGGGAGGGAAGAAAGGATGGAGGGATGGAGTAACAAGAGTGATGACAAGGATAGCGCCTTTCACACTGTCACATTCATCTCTCTCTCTCTCTCTCTCTCTCTCTCTCTCTCTCTCTCTCTCAGACCGCTTCAGCTGCCAAGGTTAAAATCTTTAATGGCTTTTACGAGATTGATAAGAGAGAGAGAGAAAGGTAGAGAAGAAAGGAAAGAGAGAACGGAGGGAGAAGAGGAAGGAAGAGGAGAGAGAGAGAGATGCGTAGGCTTAAAATGGAGGTAAGAAGGTAAAGAAGGAGTTATGCGGGAGGGAGAGAGGGAGAAGGAAAGGGAGGGAGGGGGAGGAGGAGAGAGGGAGAGAATGAATGAGTTGGAGAGTAAGTTAGATAATGCGTGGATGGATGGATGGAAGGAAGGATGGATGGATGTATGGATGGAAGGAAGGATGGATAGATGGAAGGTTGGATAGATGGAAGGATGGATGAATGAATGAATTGAGGGATGGAAGGAAGGAAGGATAGATGGAGGGAAGGAAGGAGCGAAGGATGGAAGGAGGGAAGGAAGGATTTAAGAAATAGATTAATAGAAAGAAGGAAGGAAGGGAAGATAGAAAGGATAGATGGATAGATGCATCAATCTTTACGTAATTATTGATTTGATTGATTGATATGTAGTTGTAGATTAAATGAAAATGGTTTGGTAAATACTACTGCTATTACTACTACTCCTATTACTACCATTACTACTACTGCTACTACCACCATCAATCCTGCCACAACTACCAACATCGGTATAGCCTCCATCTCACTACCACAACTACCACCATCCACCACCACCACAGTCGAGGTGTGGTATAAGATCTATTTGAGAGAGAGAAGAGAGAGAGAGAGAGGGGGGGAGGGGGGTTGTGTACCAATACCATTCAGTCCAATTCTGGTTTTTAAAGAGAGAGAGAGAGAGAGAGAGAGAGAGAGAGAGAGAGAGAGAGAGAGAGAGAGAGAGAGAGAATGAAATGGAGGAAAGAGTAGACAATGAGTTAAATAGGTTAAATGAGAGAGAGAGAGAGAGAGAGAGAGAGAGAGAGAGAGAGAGAGAATAAGCCTAACATTAAAGAAAGATGTTTTGTCTTTTTCAACGATGGTGGTAGTTGTGGCAGCGATGGTGGTGGTAGTTGTGGTAGTGATGATGGTGGTTGTGGTAGTAATGGTGGTGGTAGTTGTGGTAGTAATGGTGGTGGTAGGTGTGGTAGTAATTTCGGTAGTTGTAGTAGAGATGTTGGTAGTTGTCCTTCCTCCCTTTTCTCTCCTTTCTTTCCTCCCTTCTCCTCTCTCTCCCTCCCTCCTCTCTCTTCCTCCCTACTCTCTCTCTCCCTCCCTCCTCTCTCTCCCTCCCTCCATTTGGCCAAAGAGAGGTAGGGAGGGAAGGAAAGAAAAGAGGGTGTGGTTCTCTCTCTCTCTCTCTCTCGCTCTCTCTCTCTCTCTCTCTCTCTCTCTCTCTCTCTCTCTCATCCTTAATTTGTTCCGTAATTCGTTCATTGCCTTCCTTCTTCCTTCCTTCCATCTTTCCTTCCTTCCTTCCTCCCTCCCTTCCTTCCTTCCTTCCTTCCTTCCTTCCTCCCTTCCCTCCTTCCTCCCTCCCTCCCTCCCTCCCTCCCTCCCTCCCTCCCTCCCTCCCTCCCTCCCTCCCTCCCTCGCAGAATGAACACGTGTTAAGGTTTACTTAATTGGAAAAGAGGAGGAGGAGGAGGAGGAGGAAGAAGAAGAAGAAGAGGAGGAGGAGGAGGAGGAAGAAGAGGAGGAGAAGGAGGAAGAAGAGGAGGAGGAGGAGGAAGTGGAAGAGGAGGGGGGGAGGAGGAGGAGGAAGAAGGGGAGAAGAAAAAATTGAGTAAGATGTGTGAAAGAGAGAGAGAGAAAGAGAGAGAGAGAGAGAGAGAGAGAGAGACGAACAGACAGACAGATAAATACGGTAGATAGATAGATAGATAGATAGACGAAAACATAACAGATGCGGTCAGTTGTATATATAAACGACAGACCAGATAGATAGATAGATAGATAGACAGATAGATAGACATAGATAGGTAGGTAGATAGATAGACAAGGGTGTAGATAGATAGAGAGGCGTAACCCACATTAATTTTGGTGTGGTATTTTGCAAACAATGAAAATAATGGAAGGGTTTGGTGGGGCGGTTAGGTTAGGCCTGAGAGAGAGAGAGAGGTGGGGGTAGAATGGGGGAAAGAGAGAGAGAGAGAGAAGAGTGGGGGTAGAAAGTGGGGAGAGAGAGTGGGGGTAGAATGTGGGAAAGAGAGAGAGAGAGAGAAGAGTGGGGGTAGAAAGAGGGGAGAGAGAGTGGGGGTAGAATGTGGGAAAGAGAGAGAGAGAGAGAAGAGTGGGGGTAGAAAGGGGGAAAGAGAGAGAGAGAGAGGTGGGGGTAGAATGGGGGGAGAGAGAGAGAGGAGTGTGGGGGAAGAATGGGTGGAAAGAGAGAGAAGAGTGGGGGTAGAAAGGGGGAAAGAGAGAGAGAGAGAGAGAAGAGTGGGGGTAGAAAGAGGGGAGAGAGAGAGAGAGAGGATAGTGATAAGGGTGGAATGGATAAAGGGAGAGAGAGAGAGAGAGAGAGGAGGGAGAGATGGAGGAAAGGGAGGAAGGTAGGAAAGAAGGCAGGTAGTGAATGGAGGAGAGGAGGAATAGAAATGAGCGAGAAAAGAGAGAGAGGGGGAGGGGAAGGACAGGATGGAGAGAAGGGAGGGAAGGAGGGAGGGTGGGGAGGGAAGTAGTAGGCGTGGGAAAGGTCGGAGGAGAGAGAGAGAGAGAGAGAGAGAGAGAGAGAGAATAGCAGGAATATGACCGAGGTAGGGAGGGAATTGGAGGTAATGGAGGAGGGGAGGAGAGAAAAGGAGAAAGAGGAGGAGGAGGAGGGAGGAAGAAAGAGAGAAAGAAGGTGAGAGAGAGAGAGAAGGGACGCAGAGGATGATGATGATGATGATGATGAGAGAGAGACGGAGAGAGATGAAGTAGAGAAAGAAGGTAGGAAAGACTGGAGGAAAGGAGATTAAGAAGGAAGTAGGAGGGAAGAAATAGAGAATGAAGGAAAGGAGGGAAAGAGGGAAGAAAGGAGGAAATGAAGGAAGGAAGGAGGGAAAGAAAGAAGGAAAGAGGGAAGGAGGGAAAGGAAGGAGGAAAGAAGGAAGGAAGGAGGAAAGAAGGAAGGAAGGAGGGACCCTGATCTAGTTAATTTCATGACACGATTTTCAGGTGGAAGGGTTAAGGTAGGGAATAATTCTCTCTCTCTCCCTCTCTCTCTCTCTCTCTCTCTCTCTCTCTCTCTCTCTCTCTTTCATTATTATTATAATTTTTTTTTATTATTTACAGAAAAGAAATGTGCCGGTATTAGGGAGAGAGAGAGAAAGAGAGAGAGAGAGAGAGAGTCAGGTACACAACTTGTCAACCCCACAACCTTGAAACACACACACACACACACACACACACACACACACACACACACACACACACACACACACACACACACACACACACACACACAACCTATGTCTATCGTTCTTTATATCTATATGTATCGATCATATCTATTTCTCTCATTTTCCTTTATTCACTATCCTTCACTTCTCTCCCCACACCCTTCCTTCCTTCCCTCCTTCCCTCCTTCCTTCCCTCCTCTCTTCCTTCCTTCCTTCTTCCTGATTCCCTGTCCTCCCTCCCTTCTCTCCCTCCTTCGTTTCTCCAACCATTTCCTTCATTCTTTTCTTCCTCTCCCTCTGTCCTTCCCTCCCTTCCTTCTCCCTCCCTCCCTCATTTCTTTCCCTACCATTTCCTTCATTCTTTCCTTCCTCTCCCTCTGTCCTTCCCTCCCTTCCTTCTCCCTCCCTCCCTCCCTCTTTTTAGGCCCAACCAATCTCTGTGATCCCTTTTTAATTTTTCTTCTCCCTATCAATACATCTCATTGAGGGAGGGAGGGAGGGAAGAGAGAAGGGAGGGAGGGAGGAAAGAGAGGAAAATAGGGAGGCAGGGAGGAAAGGAAGGCAGGAGGGAGGGAAGGAAGAAAGGAAATAAGAGAGAAAGGGAGGGAAAAGAGGAAGAAGGAGAAATGATTAAGAGAGAAGGAGGAGGGATAGGAGGAAGGAAGTGCGAAGGAGAGAGAGAGAGAGAGAGGTAAGAAGGTTTGCCCAGGTCAGGTCCTTGTACTTTATGGGGTCCCCTTCCTTCACTTCCTTCATTCCTTCACTCCTTCACTCAGGTCGTGTTCCACTCCTTCTATGTGCCTTCGTTCCTTCACACACTGTCATTCCATCCTTCCTTCCTCCTTCCATCCTTCCTTCCTTTCTCGTCTTTCCTTCACACTCATTCCTTCTTCTTTCCCTTTTTTCCTTCCTTATTTCCTTCCTTCGTTCCTTCACACACTGTCATTCCTTCCTTCCATCCTTCCTTCCTTCCTTTCTCTCGTCTTTCCTTCACACTCATTCCTCCTTCTTTCCCTTTCTTCCTTCCTTCCTTCCTTATTTCCTTCCTTCATTCCTTACTTTCCTTTCTCATGTCTTTCCTTGACACTCACTCCTACATATCTTCCTTCCATCTTTCCTTCCTTCCTTCCTTATTTCCTTCCTTCCTTCCTTCCTTCCTTCCCTTACATCTTCATTTGCCTTTTTTTTCTCTCTCTCTGTAGCTATCTTTTCTTTTTCTCTCTCTCCCTCTTTCTCCTCCCTTCCTCCCCCTCCTCCCTCCAACTCTCCGCCCTTTCCCCTCCCTTTCTCCCTCCCTCCTTCTTTTCTTACCCCTCCTCCCTTCCCTCCTCTTCAAAATATAGAGAATCGTAATGAAAGGGTCTCTCTCTCTCTCTCTCTCTCTCTCTCTCTCTCTCTGATACACATAATACGCAGTTCATTTTGCATTGTGTGTGTGTGTTTGTGTGTGTGTGTGTGTGTGTGTGTGTGTGTGTGTGTGTGTGTGTGTGTGTTTTATAAAGCCTGTGTGCGCATGTGACCTTGTACGTGTTTATGATCACGTGTGTCCGTGTGTATGTGCATTTTTATGTGCGGATGTGTTATTCCGTGTGCGTTTATGCATGTATGTATGTATGTATGTGTTAAATCTGTGTGCGTGTATGTATGTTAATCTGTATATGTATTTTTGTGAATGTGTGTGTGTGTGTGTGTGTGTGTGTGTGTGTGTGTGTGTGTGTGTGTGTGTGTGTGTGTGTTTGCCGGTAAACACACACACACACACAGGTCAACATATGGGTACGAAAATCTAACGTAGGTAGGTAGGTAAGTAGGTAAGTAGGTAGAATGGTAGGTATGGAAGTATTTACAAAGGCAGGGAAGTTGGTGGGAAGGAAAGCAGGCAGGTAGGTAGGAAGGTTGATGATGAGGTAGGTAGGTAGGTAGGCAGGCTGGTAGTGAGGTAGGTAGGGAGAGAGAGAGAGGTTAACAGGTAGGAAAGTGGATGGGTAGAGTCCTTATAGCAGTAAGTAGGTGGGTAGGTAGGTAGGTAGGTGGGTTTGTGGGTGGGTAAGTAGGTAGGTAGGTAGGTTAGTTGGCTGAGGGGTAGGTAGGCAGGTAGGAGGGAGGAAGTTTGGTATATAGGTAGGTAGGTAGATTGATTGATAGATAGGTAGGTAGGTAGGTAGACAGATAGATAGGTATGGTGACAGGTAGATAGTCTGGCAGGAAGGTAGGTAGGTAGGATGGGTAGGTAGTAGTAGTGGTAGCAATAGTAGTAGCACCGGTAGTAGTAGTAGTAGTAATAGTATGGTTGTAGTGGCAGTAATAGTAGTAGTTAAAATGGGAGCTATATATGGTAGTGATTGTAGTAGCAGTAACAGTAGTAGTAGTGATAGTTCATTATAATAGTACGGATGATAGTATAAGTGTGTCAGAGGAAGAGGTGGGTGGGGGAGAGCCTCGTATCCTACCTTGAGTCCATCTTATCTCATCTTTATCTCCTTCACGTGTTCTTATCGTGATGGGTCTTTAAATTTGCGTTATTATTATTATTATTATTATTATTATTTTTGCTGTGCTTGGATTATATATGTTTTTTAGTTCTCTCTCTCTCTCTCTCTCTCTCTCTCTCTCTCTCTCTCTCTCTCTCTCTTCCCTACTGCATTCTTCCTCCCTTCCCTATTCCTCCTCTTCTTCCTTCCTCTGCTTCTTCCTTGTCTCCTTCCATGCTTTCCTTCTTCCATCCTTCCCTTCTTTCCTTCCTTCCATCCTTTCCTTCTCTCCCTCCATCCTTTCCTTCTTCTTTCCTTCCATCTTTCCTTCTCTTCTCCCTTTCCTTCTTGTTGCTTTATTCTCCCTTCCTTCCTTCTTTCCCTCCCTCATCATTGTTTTATTCTCAAATTCCTTCTTCCCTTTCTTCTTTCTTTTCTTCCTTCCCTCCTTCCTTCTTTCTTTACTTCACTCCCTCTCTCCCTCCTTCCTTCTCTCCTTCCTTCCTTCCTTTCTTCCTTTCCTCCCTCCCTCCTTTATTCATTCATTCATTCATTTACCTCACTCCCTCCCTCCCTCCTTCCTTCCTTCCTTCCTTTCCTCCTTCCTTCCTTTCCTCCTTCCTTCCTTTCCTCCTTCCTTCCTTCCTCCCTTCCTTCCTTTACACTTCTGTCCTTGCATTCCTACTCTGCTAATACACTACTAGGTCAGCACACACACACACACACACACACACACACACACACACACACACACACACACACACACACACACACACACACACACACACACACACACACACGTCAGCGCATACTTTCATCTGTGTACATAAACACACTTGCACATAGCCTACATTGCATAACTCTCTCTCTCTCTCTCTCTCTCTCTCTCTCTCAGTGACATTCCTGGTAATACTTTTTACAAAACCTTAACTGGAAGAGAGAGAGAGAAAATTGAGTGCATTTGAGTGCGAAGTTAAGACAGTAAGAAAAGTACTAGAGAGAGAGACAGACAGACAGACAGACGCACAGGTAGAGAAAGACATAAAATAAAATTGCGTGCATTTGAGTGCGAATTTGAGATAATAACAAAAATACGCGAGAGGGAGAATTGCGTGCATTTGAGTGCGAATTTAAGATAAGAAAAATACGAGAGAGAGAGAGAGAGAGAGAATTGCGTGCATTTGAGTGCGAATTTAATATAAGAAAAATACGAGAGAGAGAGGGAGAGAGAGAGAGTCTTCCCTCCCTGTCTGACCACTGACCCAGACGATTTAGTTACCCCCCCCCCGTTCCCTCCAGGCATTCTCTCTCTCTCTCTCTCTCTCTCTCTACATACCATTGCTTTTGGTTTAGCGCGCTTGTGTGTGTGTGTGTGTGTGTGTGTGTGTGTGTGTGTGTGTGTGTGAAGATAGTGTGCGTGTGTAGGTGTAAGTATGTAGGTGGAGGAAATAGCCTAGTGTAAGAGAGAGAGAAAAGGGGGGATGTGTGTGTGTGTGTGTGTGTGTGTGTGTGTGTGTGTGTGTGTGTGTGTGTGTGTGAAGTCCATGTACGTGTGTAGGTGTAAACATTGGTAATATGATTGTGTAAGTATATAGGAGGAAGTTGTGTAAGAGAGAGAATATGTGTGGGTGTAAGTGTATGTATGAACGTGCATAACTGTAGGTGTAAGAATGTGTGTGTGTGTGTGTGTGTTGTATAAAGGTCTTGCACGCAGTTTACATTCCATATAGCCTAGTTGAGTTGTAGAGAAATTATTATTATTATTATTATTATTATTATTATTATTTATAGTAGTAGTAGTGGTGGTAGTAGTAGTGATAGTAGTAGTAGTATCGATATTGCCTTTATTGTTTTTGAATTGACAGTCCTCGCCTATCGTGTGTTTATTCTTGCATGTCTTGTCAAACCCCGCATCCTGTGAGGGGTGGCCTCGAGTAAAGGATCTCCTAATATTTTCGTCCTTGTTCAGTAACGACCCCGTGCCATCCTCCATCATATACTTTTTTTTTTTTTTGAAACTCACAAGCACCTTTTCCCAGGTGATTTATTTTGTTAGTTACACCTTTCTGTCCTCGTCTGTGTTTCCTAAATCCTTACAATATTGCCATCTCGTCTCTCTCTCTCTCTCTCTCTCTCTCTCTCTCTCTCTCAAAAAATTCACTCCCAAACCATATCGCAATAGAACGCGTGCCACCAAAACACACGTGCCCGGAATGTAAACAAAGAGCACGTGTTATGGGTCCATGTGATCGGGATGTAAACAAAAGCACGTGTTTTGGATCAGCTGTTTTGGCCCCGCTTCGCCTCGCCCAATTACCACAGGAGTTTTTATACCCTGTGCTTGCGTGCGTGTGTGTGTGTGTGTGTGTGTGTGTGTGTGTGTGTGTGTGTGTGAGTGTGATTTGCCTTTCTACTTTATTATATTTTAGATATTTAATAGCATTTTGGAGAGAATTATAACCCTTCATCCAAGAAAGGAGTTAATAATAATAATAGTAATTTATTATTATTATTATTATTATTATTATTATTATTATTACCTTACTGATAACACACGTAGACTATAAGAGAGATAGATAGATGTATAGATAGATAGATAGATAGATAGAAAAAGAGTAAGAGCGATTGATAAGGGAAAACAATAGACGGAAAATGAAGAACGTGGGATTAGGAAGAGATAGACAGACAGACATAGATAGATAGATAGATAGACAGGCAGAGGAGGTCGTTGTGCAGGGGGAGATAAGATAGAGGGAGGAGAGATTAAAGATAAGGAGAGAGAGAGGGGGTGGGAGGGAGGGTTTAAGTCACGTTGATATGTGTAGGATATGTCGCAATGTATACCTCTCTCTCTCTCTTTCTCTCTCTCTCTCATGAATTTTTATTTATAGTGGTACTGATAAGAACAGCAGGAAGTGATGATGATGATACTACTACTACTAATGCTGTTATTACTGTTACTACTACTACTTCTACTACTACTACTACTACTACTACTATTACTACACTACTACTACGACTTCTACTACTACTACTACTATTACTACACTACTGCTACTACCACTACTGTTACTACTACCACCACCACCACCACCATCTCTGTTACTACTACTGCTACCACCACCACCACCACCACCACTAGGTTACTACTACTACTACTACTACTAATAATAATAATAATAAAAACTAATTTCATTTTTCTTCCACAGGTGAGTCAAAATCCAATATGGCTGACCAGAAAAAATATAGAGAGTGAAAGGAGGTGAATGTATGAATATTTTTTTTAAAGAAAAAATATAGAGAGTGAAAGGAGGTGAATGTATGAATATTTTTTTTTATATTTGTCTTTCCTGGGATAAAAAAACAAGAAGAAAAAAAGAAAAAGAAGAGTTTGTAGGGGGAGAGTAAAAAAAAAGTATTGGGAGGGAGAGAGAGAGAGAGAGAGAGAGAGAGAGAGAGAGAGAGAGAGAGAGACAGAGACAGACAGACAGACAGAGACAGAGGAGGATAGGATGATGCAAGAGATGAATGAAGATTGGAGTGATGTAAGAATGGAGAGAGAGAGAGAGAGAGAGAGAGATATGAGGTGAGGAAAGGTAGGGGTGAGGCAAGGTGAGTGAGAAAAATAATGCAAGAATGAATAGAGTGAAGATGAGGATAGAATGATGCAGATGTTGGGTTGAGGAAAGGTAGGGGAGAGAGAGAGAGAGAGAGAGAGAGAGAGAGAGAGAGAGAGAGAGAGAGAGGATTCTGAATAATGATGTGATGCAAGATTCAAGTTACAGGGAAGAATGAGGCAAGAGAACGTAAGAATGAGGCAAGACTAAACCGCTCTGGGAAATGTGCTTAACGTCATAGCTTACTACACTGTTTTTATGCTAGCGTTTTCCAGGGATTTCTCTCTCTCTCTCTCTCTCTCTCTCTCTCTCTCTCTCTCTCTCTCTCTCTCTCACACACACACACACACACACACACACACACACACACACACACACACGTACGTTAGGTTCTTTTACGGTATTCTGTGTGTGTGTGTGTGTGTGTGTGTGTGTGTGTGTGTGTGTGTGTGTGTGTGTGTGTGTCATATCCGGTGACGTCATGTGTGTATGCGTGTACGTGTGCACTGTATGTAGGAAAAATTTATCAGACCCTATTTAAGTATAATAGTAGTGATATTATTATTATTATTATTATTATTATTATTATTATTATTTTCATTATTATTATTATTATTATTATTATTATTATTACTACTGCTACTACTACTACTACTATTACTAGTAGTAGTATTGC
>NC_137026.1:36381448-36383948 GCF_032717465.1 Coenobita brevimanus | reverse complement strand
CATCCTTCACACCACCATTACCCACCGACCCACAGTACCACTACCACCACCACCACAACTACCACCACCAGACAGTACCACCCCCGCCTGAGGGAGGCTGGGCTACTATCCCCCCCCCTCTCTCTCTCTCTCTCTCTCTCTCTCTCTCTCTCTCTCTCTCTCTCTCTCTCAATATGTATATGTATTTCCACTCATAACCTACTTACCTCCCTACCTGCCTACCTACCTACCTACCTATCTGCCAACCGACCTACCTACCTACCTATCTGCCAACCGACCTACCTACCTACCTACCTATCTGCCAACCGACCTACCTACCTTCCTACCTACCTACCCACCCACTTCTTGCCTACCCCTCTTCTTCGCCACGCCCTGCCTCACCTCTGCTCTTCACCGTCTCTGCCTACTCTCTTTGTACTGCCCTGCCTCATTTCTTCCTTACCAGTACACATTCACCTCATGCCTTACCTACGTTGCCTCTCCCTGCCTCACCCTGCCTCTGCTGTCACCCATATCCTACCTAATCCAAGCCTATCTACCCTTCACAAGCTCCTCGCTGCCTCATCCAGCTCACCCTGCCTCACTTACCTACCTCACCCTATCTCACCCTGCTTCATACCTGCCTCACCCTACCTTACCCTCACACTTCCTCACTTACCTGCCTCACCCTGCCTCACCTACCTGCCTCACCCTTTCCCTATTTCACCTGTCTGCCTATCCCGACGCTGGGGTGAATATACAAGGGATGAGTCAGCCTAGGTAGGAGAGAGAGAGAGAGAGAGAGAGAGAGAGAGAGAGAGAAAGAGAGAGAGAGAGAGAGAGAGCCCTGCCGTAAGAGGAGTGAATTATAAGTCAGCCATTCCACTACACTCCATATAGGGTAGGCGGTCTCTCTCTCTCTCTCTCTCTCTCTCTCTCTCTCTGGTCAGCTATCGACATGTGTGCATAAGCTTATTTATATGTTTGTATCTATCTGCCTGTTTATCTCTTTTTATCTATCTATCTGTCTATCTATCTGAGGTGGATGGTCGGGTAGGTAGGTGTAGGTAAGTGGAGAGAGAGAGAGAGAGAGAGACTAAGAGTGGGTGGGTGGGTGGAGTCAGACAGGCTAGGCACGAGAGGTCAAAAGTGTGTGTGTGTGTGTGTGTGTGTGTGTGTGTGTGTGTGTGTGTGTGTGTCTGAAGGTACCTGTGAATCTATGTATGTATGTATGTATCTCTATGTGTGTCAAGGTACTCGTGTATGTATGTATGTATTAATCAGCATCTCATTATGTATACATCCATGTGCATGTACGTCCTTGTAAATATCTCACCATTTATGTACGCCCTGTGTGTGTGTGTGTGTGTGTGTGTGTGTGTGTACGTAAGTGTGTGTGTGTGTGTGTGTGTGTGTGAGAGTCTGATGTGTATATCTCTCCCATACATCTTTTTTTTCGTGTATGTATTTGTGTGTGTGTATGTTCATGTGCGATAGTGCCCATGTGCGTATGTCCTGTTAATGTGGAGCTTATTCAGTACTTAACCATATTAGTGTGTGTGTGTGTGTGTGTGTGTGTGTGTGTGTGTGTGTGTGTGTGTGTGTGTGTGTGTGTGCGTGTGTGTCCAGACAGTAGCAGAGGTCATGAGCGGTCATTTCAGTTCCAAGGGAGGGGGGAGGGAGGAGGGAGGGAGGGAGGGAGGGAGAAAATCTTGGAAGGAGGGAGGGAGGGAGAGGAGGGAGAAGATCTTGGAAGGAGGGAGGGAAGAAAAGGGGAGGGATTAGACGGAGGGGGAGACACGCTGGGTGGCAAGGGAGGGAGAAATGAGGAGGGGGAGGGAGGGAGGGAGAGGGGACGGAGGAAGGTAGGGAGGGGAGAGCGTCTTGGATAGGGAGGAGGAAGGGAGGGAGGTGGGGAGAGGTAGAGGAACGGGGAAGTAGGCAGACAGATAGCCAGACAGGGAGGGAGGGAGGAAGAAGAGGGAGGCAGGCAGACAGGGAGGGAGGGAGGGAGGAAGAAGGCAGGCAGACAGGGAGGGGGAGAGAGAGAGAGAGAGAGAGAGAGAGAGAGAGAGAGAGAATTATGAGTTAGAAGAAAGGCATGTTTTGAGAAATGAACTGAAGAGATAAGACAAGTGGAAGATGACAGGAGAGAGAGAGAGAGAGAGGGAGGGAGGGAGAGAGAGAGAGAGTTGAGGAAAAGGGAGGGAAGGAAGGTGAAAGAATTGGAGGATGAGAGAAAGGAGAGAAAGAGAGAGAAAGGAGAAGATCTAGAGAAAGCTTAACCCTTTTCTATTCGTCAATTGATGTTTGGATTCGAGTCAACGCCCCGGGCCTTTGACCACACCCATGTACACCCAGATAGATAGATAGATAGATAGATAGATAGACATACAGACAGACATACTAAACCACCATCACCTACAGACCCGTACATGGTTAGCACACACATTACATACATACATACATAAGCTTCCTTCACACACACACACACACACACAGTCACCATCCACTCCTCGGC